>NC_056730.1:158673607-158936107 GCF_019279795.1 Protopterus annectens | reverse complement strand
AACATTTGGGATGGCACGATTCATGCACGAGTGGATGTGCTCGTACAGTGTCTTAGTGTAGGATTCTGCAGTCGAACGTCCAGAGCCCGTCTGCGTGGGTGTTGTGAAGTTGGTCACTTCTGACTTCAGTAGCATGAAGTTGGCTTTGGAGAAGTTTTTTAAGGAGGTTTCCTTACTGGGGTGTGGGGGTGGTATGTGGATATCAAAGGTGATTTGCTTATGGTCAGACCTGACCAATGAGGGGGTGACCACTGGTGTGGAGCATCTATCTCCCATGCTGGTAAAATGACCAGGTCTAGGATATTGAGACAGATATATATATATATATATATATATATATATATATATGTTATATGTGTGCGTACGTGTATGTTTGTTTTTGAATATAAACGCTTCAAAGATAGTGCAGGATACATTATTTCTGTTGAAGGACCCACTTCACATCTAAAATAAAAGTTATGCAAGAATTTAATAATGTCTACACACACACACACACACACACACACACACACACACACACACACACACACACACACATGTGGAGGCAAAGACATGCAGTGTCTTATACCTACACAGAACCTCAGACACACAAACACAGAAATTCACAGATGCAGAGGCAAAGACAAAAAGACTCACATATACACATAGAAAGGAAGTTGCAGGAACGTGTAACCATGTGCACTTACGTGCATTGACTGTGTACACCTAAGATATCTGATCGTAATCAAAATAAAAAAATATGTAAATAATAGCCATAATGATATATTTTAGCACACTGTTGTTGGACACATGCAGTGCAAAATACAATCCAGCACTCCAAGACTTATGCCATGGCACGTGTGGTAGGTACTGTGATCTGCAACTTGTAAGCACAGAGAAGTAGGGGGTTTAATCTCATTCTGGCCCACTTGCTGTGTGTGTGTGTGTGTGTGTGTGTGTGTGTGTGTGTGTGTGTGTGTGTGTGTGTGTGTGTGTGTGTGTATATATATATATATATATATATATATATATATATATATATATATATATATATATATATATATCCCCAAAGAGCAAGTGTGCATACAACAGTGACTTCAAAGCTTGCATTGCTTTGCACTTTTTGTCTTGTGAGGTTGGTATAATGGTTAAGATGTTTACCTTACAGACCTAAGGTACAGGGTTTGATTCTTACATAGGGTTAATTGACTAGGCTTAAAATGAACCACAAGGGTAGTTAGCCTAGTACTGTACTATGAACACCAGATAAACAGGTGTGTGCATGTAAACACACACAGGTGTAGCCACCTTTCTGACTTTGCACAGTCAGGATGCTCGGCTGTGATCAGATGAATGAATTAACATATAATTAATCACTACCGCAATGTACTTCAGCGAACTTCTTTCAGGCACTTGCAGTTCGAAGCATTAGAAGACAAATTAATACACACACACACACACACACACTCACACACACACACACACACACACACACACACACAAACACACTAACAATTGCTGCTCTAATTACTTGCATTAGTTATAACCAGTGATGGTAGCTTGAAGTTTAAAGCAAGCTTCATAGTATTATTGACTAGGTGCTCTGTATACATTTGCTTTCATCCCTATGACTGTGAACTAAAGACAAACCTACTCAGAATGTCTGTCAAAAAGTGATCCCTGCAACTGCTTGCCACTTAGCCTGAAAGCTGGTTCAGCTTATATATTCTGAGACAAAAAGCTGAATTCTACCTAAGAAAGACATGCATATGCATACCTTTCGACTACAAATCTATAACACTGTTTTCAGATGCACACATTTTCAACTAAGCCTTGGAATGGGGTGATCAGTACAAAACCAAAGGTAAATTAGTTAAGCCACATAAAAATCAAGGCAAAATCCTCTAACATTTTATACAATGAAATGTGATCAAATTAATAAGTTTAATAAATTAATAAGTTTAGGGCTGCTTGCAAATTAGCCGATACTGTACTTTATCAGAGCTTTATTATCCTTCTATGACATAACAAATCAAACACTGTAGTGGAAGTTGTAAAGCACAGAAATGCAAACTGGTTAAGTACTGAAAGACCTGCAAAACAATAATCTACTTCTGCAAAGCTGCTATGACAACATCTCTCCCCTCAAATAAGGAGACAGACATGCTTAAAAATGCTATAATCATAAAGGCAACCAGTCATAATTTTGGTGAGCTATGAACATTCCTCCAAAATACTGTGACAAAGTACATCACAATTACATATAATCAGCTAATAAATGGCTTTGGTAGCTGTCTTTACTGAGATATATAAACATATCACATATCTCCAACTGTAATACAATTTAATGTATTAGTAGCATTCACACAATTTCTACAAAAATACAAAGAAAAAAAAAACAAATAAGAAAACAAAAATACTTATTCTTTATTAAAGAAACATATTCAGCCTTTCATGCACGTGAGCAAGATTTCTGATTTTGCGAACTGTATAAACAATTGGAGGGACTCAACAAGATTATGCAAACGCACATGCAAGGTTGAGGACTGCTATAAAGCTCCAGTTTTTTTTTAAACAACTATGTACAGCAAGCTGAAACTGCAATGACGACAATAAACTGAAACAAAGGATTATCACTATTTAGCTCTTACAAATGTTAATTCACATCATGCTGACAGATGGTAACGATTATCTGAACAAGGGCATCCCTTTTTCAGCTGACAACCTGGAGCCAAGAATGTGAACTGATTCTACAGAATAAAGACCACAATGCAACAAAGGACTGACATATGCCAAACGGCACATACAATCTACATGTTAATTTAGGATCTGCATAAATAAGATAAATCACAACTACATAAATGATGCTAACAGAAAGTATTGTTTATATGATGCCAGAATGCACTGAAACATTACATTTTATTTTAATACTTCCTGTGTTAAATGAAATCTGGCAAGTACTCAAAATGTCTAGTACAGCAGACTAGCAGAACAAATTTCTAATACTGTTACAGTGGTGTCAGCTTCCCTGAAATTGTCACGGACCAGCTCTATTAAATTAACTTCCAACATATGCACCCAAGAGTAATAGAAATGAAAAATTGATTGCCCTTTTTCAGTTCACAAGGGGCATACACTAAAGGTTAGCTCTGTATTATGCATTGACTATGTATGTGTGTTTGTGGGGGGTGCTCCTTAAACTAAGGTCTGCCATCACACAGTAAACATAACATCCACAGAAAACAACCCTCTGGTTCAGTTCAGAACACAGGGAGCAGACTGCTTCTGAACACACACTGTCTCTTTGTGGTGGAACAGTATTAGCATCACTCTCATCAATGAGAAAAGGCAATGGTGAGGTGACATTTTAACAAAACTGCAGGATTCAACACTGATGAACATGACATTATCTAACCACTTCTGTAACTGCATGCAAAAGGGAGAGGGGGTAGCTTTAGGAAGGTGTTTTATATTAACTCAAGGCATAAACAGAATTGTGAATATTCAATCACAGTTTTAAAAAAAAGTACTGGAACAGAAAATTACACAGATCAAGCCTTTCATTGTATCAAACATATGGCAAGTACTAAAATTCAGACTAAGCATCTCCACCTTTAGCCAAAACAATCTCTACGCAGATCAGCAAAAAAAAAAAACAGGTAACTTCAGTCCCTCCTTGGTTCTGTCCTACTGAAGGCCATTTAAACATGACTCTCTTTGGAGAACCTAAAATGAGAAAAGCACTTAAAGCAGTTGTCTTCACCCACTGAAATAGTCTTCCAAGGACTTACACATCAAATACCATGGGTAAATTATTCCTTCCACTGTGATTAGTTTTCTACATGAGCACAAACAAGGGAAATATTAGTTAAGCCTTCCAAACATAACTACTTATTTCAAGGGTGACCCAGTAGTAATGTCTGTTTAAGTGATTTGCTAGGCTTCAAACAGCTTACAAGCAGCGATTGGCAGAATCAAACCCATGACTACAGGTAAACATCCATCAGCAACTTGCATAGTTAAAGCAAGGCTCAACAAGTGAAAAGTAGAAGAAAGGACAATAATCTTCCCCACAAAAAAATGTCAAACTGCCAACCTGAAATGGTCCAACAAATATCAGAGGCACTTTTTCGTGAAAATGTTTCTTTCTTTTCCAGAGTAAATTGTTAATTATATTTGCCAATCATAAACCTGCCCTTAATCATAAACCTGCCCTTAATCCTAACTCTATACCTTAGGCTCATCTTAGGAAAACCTTGTCCATAAAACTACCACTATGCAAAACACACACACACCATACAGCAGTGCACACGCACAACACTAGATCTGTCTCTTTCCCTACCCCTAACCCAGAAGCACTCACATACACACTCCCACCCCTAGCACTGAAACCATTGGTGGTACAGCCGATTGTTTTGGCATTAATAACCCAAAGCCAAGCTTTACACACACACACACACACACACACACACACACACACACACACACACACACACGCACACACCTTATTCCTTTCAACATCTCTCATACTCCAGAAAGAGCGCTTTTGATCAATTTCCCAAGCACTTTGTTCAGTCGACAAACTGATGTTTTAAAACAGTGAAGTGCATAAGTGTTTTTCTTTATTTCAAATGTTTGAAATATTGAACATAAATTCATCTTCTAAGAATATCGACCACTGAAATGGTTAAAAAAAAAATTGTTTATGCATGGAGACCAGCCTTACTGCACCCCATAGCCCATGCAACTTAAATATACCAATTCCAAGATCTCACAACAGAGGAGTAAGGGACAAGCTTCCTTTACACAGTACTGTGCAAGCTCACAATTACACACAACAAACGCAGCAACATGCTGTTCGATCAAAAACAATGAATGGATGACAAACATGCTGTGCCCATATCATATACCTATGAGTGTCATACATGTAATCGAACACTCAAAATCTCAAATGTAAGATAATATATATGAGTGTCACACGCCACTGAACACTGAAAATCCTGAATGTAAAAATATTGATCTAAAAGGATGGAAATTCAAAACATCTAAATAAAAATAAAATCTGCAAGGGGGCATCCTTCCTACACCAATTGATATACTAATTCTAAGATTCCATAACAGCAGGAAAGGGCAAATTTCAAAACGCAGCTGTACCCCATTTTCACACAAAGTAATGCCAACACACTGTGTTCAATATTCATATACATACATATATATATATATATATATATATATATATATATGTATATATAATATATAGATATCATATGTACATGTGTATATATATATATATATATATATATATATATATATATATGTGTGTGTGTGTGTGTGTGTATATATATATATATACATATATATATATATATATATATATATATATATATATATATATATATATATATAGATGTGATTGTAAGCCCAAATACACATACTTGTATCACCAGAAATGGAGTTACTCATAAAGCATAACAACTAATTTTGGCGTTTACTCATATTTCATTTTTCACTTCTCGGTATAGTGACACTGTAAGCAAATTCACAGTAGAGGTGTGGATTGTCTAAGGTGGGTGCAATTTAGATATACCTACTAACAGCTCTTACACTACCTGTCAGTGATCACTCTATCTGAAAAACAGTGACTTCACATCAAGAATAATAAGGTCAAGTGGAAAGACGAAGCCTGCTCACACCCTTCCATGTGGAGTAAATGTCTTTTTTTTTTTGTAGTGTCACACAGTAAAATAAGGCAAGGTGAGTCAGGCACATAAAGTGTGAATCCGTGTGTGTGTTTATTGTATTAATTGGCTCACCCTAATGATTTGTAGCCTGAGAACACTGCCTGGTTAAGAGGCTTCCCCAAAATCATAAAGCAGGTAAATGGAGAGTAAAAAAGTCAAATTTAGGTATATGGAATGAAGAGCATTAGCAACGCACAGCTTTCATCTACTACTATCTGCTCATGCAAGGATACTTACTAGCTCCAACAAAAGCTGGAATATGCACACACATTTTGTACTGAAAACAATCTTGAGCTAAATATTAAAATGTGCAGCAAAATATCATTTAAAAAAGAAAAAAGCTGATACCACTCACAGGTTACAAATGGTACCACTCTTCATTCAGACACGGTCATAGTAAACCTGAATACTTTTGGGGACAAGTCTCCCTCCCTCGCTCTCAGTCAATCTTCACACTTTCACCACAATCAAGAAATCCCTTTTCTGGCCTAGTTAAATTTCAAGTAAATTTACTCAAGAAATAAAAGACATCATCCTACTTCTGTCCAAGAACAGAAGAGCTGTACTCTTCCTTTATCAGATCCATCAATAAATGTACATACCAAAGTATATCAACTCAATTGGAAAGACCCTTAAATATTTGTAAATACAAAAATCAAAGTCCTTAAATCCTTCAACTATTTCAACAGACCAGCATGGCTCTCCTTAAACTTAATAGCCTACTGGCTGCCACAAGATGACCTACACCTTCCTTTTCAAGTCATGAAAGCTGCAGAACTATTTGAGCTCCTGTTTCTTTGCAAAACCAGTGGCGCTACAAACACTCACACTACGAAGCTAAAACACCACCAACAAATAAACAAGAATCATTGGAGGGATGTTTTCCTAACTCAATGTACTCCCAATATATGGAATAAGTTACCACTACACGTCCAAATAGTACTTTGGATATCTTTAAGAATAGTTTTGATATCTACCATTGTTATCAAGTATGGTTCTGTCCAATTTGAGAAGTCAGCAGTATAAAGTGTTTGAAAATGGTGACAAGAATTTTAAGTCCATCTACTTAAAAGTGAACATGGCTAGGCATCTTACAATCCCAGTGATCAGCTAGGCATCTTACAATCCAAGTGATCAGCTAGGCAACTTACGATCCGAGTGATCAGCTAGGCATCTGACGATACTACCCAAGTTAGAAACCCACTCCACACCTAACTGGTTCATTCATTCCTCGTGAGGTGAGTGCTAGCCTTTCATTCCCAGACCATAACAAAAGCCCCACAACCCAGCCATTCCATGATCCATGAGAAAGCATACAAGAGAATTTGTTCCTTACTAGGGCAAGATCTGACTCTGGACGTGGACCATCATTCCTATGAGGACATTTCTCCCTGACCTCCCATCTGACCTCCCAACTTATACTGCAGTTATGGCTTCCATTAATGCTTGCTGCAGAGTGGGTATATTTGTTCCACACATGTATGTCAGTAAATAAGGTCATACAGCTCTAAAATGGGCTCCATACCCAGACTATACCACTTAAGTGAGTATGCCCAGGAACTGCTATATGTTTTTTACTGCTCACAGCCAGCTCCTGTACAGAGTGAGTTCATTAATCAAACTTATCATCTAGCCAAAGTCAGGGCTTCAACCTTCTTTCCAAATGAGATGACTTGGACACGACGACTGTTAGGCTTGCAGTTGATTAAGAGGAACACTACTTTTCCTGGCAGTCTACTTTAGTTAAATTCATGTAAGGCACAACGTGTAAAGTGCCATTGGCCATAATTCATTTGGAATGGGTAGTAAGGGAAGGGAGGCAAGCACGTTGCAGTGTTTGATAATATTCTAAAAGCTGTCCTAATAGACAGTGGTGCTTATTCCAGTTCAAGAGAATAAGCTAAAGGCATCATTAAGCAATGGCTCTATGAAGTGGTGTTGTCAGGATGATACTGAGACACTATTAATTCATATGCAGAGTGAGTTAACAAGACAAAGCAGAGTGACATCAGGTAGTAGATCTCCTCTGTGATTCTCAAAATGACAACTTAGTAAATGAGGTTACACTGTCACAGCAGATATCCCCTACACAGGCTGAAGAGCTCTAAGGAGAGTGCTACAAGAAATGGGGAGACACTCACTGTTTTGCCAGATTGTACCCAACTAGCAGAAGACCATGGTGCTACAGGAACCCAACAGCCAATCAAATAGGCATCTTATATAGTGCATAAGCATGTCAAGCAAACCATATAGGAGGAATTGCAAGAAATGCTGAAACTGAAGGCAGCCCGGAAATCCAGCAGTCCCAGTGGTGCTAGTGACAAAAAAGGATGGGAGCACCAGGTTTTGTGCAGAAACCTGGAAACTAAATCATCACGCAGAAGCAGATGCACACACCTGCCCAGAACTGATGAAGTATTACAGCAGCTGAGATGGGCAAAGTATTTGACCAATTCTGCCCTGACAAAGGGTTACCAGGGAGGTACCCTTGGCAAATGCAGAAGAGGTTGTCAGCACTTGACACCCTATTTGGTTTATCTGAATTCATAAGAATGCCCCAGAAACTTGACAAAAGCTAGCAGATCACTCTCTAGCTGAACCTGTTGACTACTGACAGCTGCATAAATGGCACTGCAGTCTTTAGTTGGTTTTGGCAGAATCACGTGCAACATGTCAGAGTAGTACTGAACAGATGAAAAAGAGTGAATAAATTATTAAGGCAAATGTATGTCAGCTACAGCAGAAATAACTTGTCTTGGTCATCCCACAGGTAGTGGAAAAATTCATCCAGAGACTACCAAAAAAGAGGCTATGCAGGAATGGCCTAATCCTATTGCCAAAAAGCAGGAAGAAACTCCTTGGAATTCCTTCTGATGGTGGGATATTACAGCACATTTGTCCCTCCATCACAGTACCACAGCCACTCCTTTCATGAACCTTACCCAAAAGAATATGCCAAATAAAATTATTTAGATACTAGCTTGTCACCAGGCTTTCGAGAAAATCAAGGAGTCCTTGAGTTGACCCCTCACTGCTAGCTTACTACTGGAACTGTACGTACAGAGGAAGAATAGTTCTTTCAGACTTTTCATACTAGACTAGGCTAGTTTTTCTTCTCTCTTTCTTTTTTTTTTTAAATCACAGCTACCTGCTTCTTTCATAGTCTTGATGACACTTAAGCTGCTACACAAACACCTGAGGCAATGGAAGCAACTATACTACCTGGTATGCAAGACTGCTGATAACATCATCTTATTAGCAGAAATATCATCACAGAAGCTGGTACACAGCTGCATCCTTAGTGCTCTCACTAGCTACAAGCATAGTCCAAAATCTTACCTCTCTACTTAACTACTTTCAGTTCCTTCTATCCAGTTATATCAGTCTCATTGGGGCTAATAGTGGAAGCTGCCCAGACTACTGACAGCCTACTCCCCCTGAAACTAGTAATACAACAGGAAACCTGCATCTGCATTAGTAGCTTGCCTGTCCAAGAGCAAGCTTTACAGTTCTTACTTGAAAGGGACACTAGAGAAGTGTGTGGGTGTGAGTGTGAGTGTGTGTGTGTGTGGGGGGGGTTGTAATCACAAATGTAAAAATCTTTTGGTCATTCATTGTTGTGACGCCAGTGCACTGGCCCAGCAATCAAGGAGCCTCAATCCTCATCACCAACACCAGTGAGGGGCGTCCATACAGGGAAAGGATAACAAATACATGCACAGTAAAGTACAATTCCCCTGAACAGCACACACAGATCACAGTCAGTCTGGGGCTGGTCTCTTCCTTTCTCTCCATGTCCCCAATAAGACTCCCCACTGGCACAGCTAAGATCTCAGCCTAGTGGGCAAGCTAAAACCTCCAGCACCCTCTCTGTCCAACCAGTGCTTAGTATCCTGCCCAAGTAGCTGACACACACACTTTGAGATAAGAGTTATATGCAACCACTCAGACACTCCTGGGGAAGGCTGGCACAGGTTCTCCAGCTGTGCCCCTATTACCCAGACTATATGGTAGTACCACTTGCCACCACCCAATAATATTTATCAGCTACTAAAAGGCCCTTATGAAAGGGTGTCCAATTATATTGCGCAATATTATTATCCAAATGGTAAGTGTGACTGAACAGCAAGGCTATTGGAGTGGCTTTGTACAATATCACTAAATCCATGCAGTGTACTCTAGAGCTTAAATTATCTGTACACAAAACAGCCACAGTTGAAAGGTTTAAAAATATTTAATAATAAATAATAAAAACATGAGACAATACTTCTTACTACACAGAGCTAGTCAGAGATTACAGAAAAATACTTAAAATAATACAGTACAAAAGTTCTGACATCAATACAGAAAAAAATAATCTAATCTTCCTAGTTCCTAGTTATATCTAAAATAAACTTACATATAGAACACAGGCAGTGTTCTGGTGGTTGGATGTTCTCAAGAAAAATGCTAAATGCCCTCATTCTTTCCGTCCTTAAATCGATAACACAGTACACAACAGATTGATTTCAGATGATATCATTTCTTTCTGGTTCCTAGGCTAACAGAAACTCAGAAGTTAATAGCCATTTTGATCTTGCAGCTGGTCAGGAAGACAGAGCAATAAAAGAAATTATACATGCAAATTCTAGCAATTAATTCTGGTCTCAAAACAACAGCCAGAATTCCTTCATCCAGACATCTCGTCTCCAAGCCCTGAGATCAAAAACAGTCATGAAATGCTTGACTTATCAGCTTTCTTACAGCAGAGGGCACAGTTGTTACATTTTTTTCAGTTCAACATCCAGTAAAGTATTTTCACATTTAAGAGAACAAGCCTGTGGCTTATATTAATATTTACAAATGAAATTCTATCTAGCTAGGCTGGCAGCCCTCACCTATCTTCACACATCCTCCCCCCCCCCGGAGAACTCAAGCTAGTATTTCAAGTGACCCTTGAGAAACGTTGCTTGAGAGGGTTAGGTCCATCTAAGTATACCTTACCCCATTCCCTGTCTTGAGAGCTCATCTGCATGGCATTGCTAATCCAACTGTGGTGCTACACTGAACTATCATATTCTTGCAACCCTAGGCGCCATCTTAGCAACTTGGCATTTTCCTGGCTGGCTCTGTTTAACCATGTTAGGGGATTGTGATCTGTAACTACAGAGAATTTTCTTCCATACAGATAAGGCTGAAGTTTCTGCAGTGCCCACACTATGGCTAGACATTCCTTTTCTACAGCTGCATAGCATTTCTCCCTGGGTTAATGCCTATGACTGAGATAAACCACTGGGTGCTCTTCTCACTCTGAAGAAATCTGGCTAAGTGCAGCCCCCACCCCATGGTTCGAATCATCTACCCGCACAACAAATTCTTTGCTGTAATCTGGGCTGGCTAACACAGGGGGTTCTCCCAAAGCTTCCTTAAGCTTCTGGAATGCCTGCTCACATGCTGGGGTCCACATTACCTTATCTGGCCTGTTTTTCCTTGTCAGGTCTATGAGGGGAGCAGCTATGGTATTATAACTGGGGACAAATGTTCGGTAGTACCCTGCTGTCCTTAAGAATGCCCTCACCTGCCTTTTGGTAACAGGTGCAGGCCATGCCTGAATGGCTTCTACTTTGGCAGGTTCTGGCCTGATCATACCACTCCCCACTCTGTGTCCCAGGTATGAGACCTCTGACATACCCACCTGACATTTGCTAGGCTTAATGGTCAACCCTGCCTTCTGTAGTCTGCCCACCCCCTCCCTGACATGCTGAAGGTGCTCTTGCCAGGAATGGCTGTAGATGGCAATATCATCTAGGTAAGCAAGGGCAAAGCCTCCTGCTCCTGCTAGGATATGATCTACCAGCCTCTGGAAAGTCACCGGGGCATTTTTTATCCCAAAGGGCATCTTTGTGAACTCATAGAAGCCAAAAGGAGTCACAAAGGCTGACCTCTCTCTAGCACTGGGAGTCAAGGGCACCTGCCAGTAACCCTTGGTAAGATCAATAGTTGTAAGATACTTAGCCCCACCCAGCTGCTCTAGGGCCTCATCTGTCCTAGGCATGGGGTACACATCTGACTGTGTGACTATTTAATTTCCTGTAGTCCACACAGAACCTGGCGCTGCCATCCTTCTTTGGTACCAGCACCACTGGGGAGGCCCAGGGACTGTTGGACTCTTGAATCACCCCTAGTTCCAACATCTCCTGTATCTCCTCCCTCAAAATCTGTTTGACTCTCTCAGGCACCCAATAAGGGGCCTGCCTAATAGGCCTTCGGGGTGCTGTATCCACCTGGTGCTTCACCAGGTGGGTGCATCCTGGTTTTCCAGTGAACATGTCCCCAAACTCCTGTAACACTGGTCGGATTTCTCGAACCTGGGTAGGAGATAGCTGCTGGCACATTGCTACCCCTACACCACTGAGGTGTCACTCCGTGCCTCACTGAGGAGATCGGTCACCAGATCTCCCTCAGACACCTCCTGCAATTCACTGCAAATGCTCAGCACAAGGGCCTCCCTATCATGGCAAGGTTTCATCATGTTAACATGGTACAGTTTCTGCCCCTGCCTCCTGCCTAGCAGTTCTACCATGTAGTTAACATCACTTACCTTTCTTACCACCTTGTAGGTTCCCTCCCAAGCTGCTTGCACCCTGTTGTGTCTGACAGGAATGAGAACCATTACCTGCTGCCCTACAGCATACTCTCTAACTCTAGCATTCCTGTCATACCATACCTTTTTCTGCTGTTGGACTTCTGCCAGGTTCTCCTGGGCCAAACCCTTGAGTTCCCTGAGCCTTGTCCTGAGGTTTAGGATATATTCCACAAAAAACTCCTTGTGAGACTCACACTCACCTCAAATTAAATCTACATGTCCCCTCACCTTATGCCCATACAGCAACTCAAAGGGTGAAAACCCCATGGGCTCCTGGGGAACCTCTCTGTAAGCAAACAGAGGGGGCAAATATTTGTCCCAATCCCTCTTAAACTGGTCTGAAAATGTCCGTAGCATGGACGTGATTGTAGAGTTTAATCTCTCAACCAGACCATTATACTGGGAATGGTAGGGGGTGGTCTTTAGGTACTTCACCCCACAGTACTTCCACAGACAAGCCAGCATGTCTGACATGAAATTGGCACCTCTGTCAGTCAGCATTTCTTTTAGGAAACCTACCCTGCTGAAAATCTCTAGCAAACCATTTGCCACCTCTTCTGCCTCAGTAAAGAACAAAGCAACTGCCTCAGGGTATCTTGTAGCATAATCTACTACCACTAGGATATACTTTTTCCCTGTGGAACTTGGGGTACTCAGAGCCCCCACAATATCCATAGCTACCCTCTGAAACGGCTCCTCAATCACAGGCAAAGGCATCAAAGGAGCTCTCACCTTGTTTCCTGCCTTGTCTACCTTTTGGCATTGCTCACAGGTCCTGCAGTACCCTGTTACATCTCTGGAAATTCCAGGCCAATATAAGTTCTGCATAATACAGCTCTTTGTATGTTTTATGCCCATATGAACTGCAAAGGGAATATTATGGGCTATGGTTAGAAGCGCCAGACGGTAGGCTCTAGGCACTACCAACTGCTGTACCCTCTCACCTTCTAGCCACTCTCTATACAGTTACCCTTTGTCCTAGTATACTGATTCCCCCTTCCCTTGAGAATCAAGTGCCTCAATAGCTACCTGCCTCAGGCCTTGCAATACAGGGTCTGAGAGTTGAGCCTGTCTCAACTCTCTCTTTGTAACCCTTCCCAGCTCCCCTTCCACAGGAAGTCTGCCATCCTCTGACAGTGGTGCCTCAATGTCAGCCTGGGTACTACTACTCACCTTTACCTTTGCAGTCACTCAGTCCAAGGGAACATCAGTACCCACAAGCAGCTGTGGGTCACCTTCAGTCTCATTGCTACAGCATAGCTTCCTCCCTGATGTAACCACCTCACCAGTCCTGGCTGCAAGTATGCAGTCTGTCTGGGTCTCCCCCAGGCTACCAGACCCACATGCTTGTCTCCTAGCCTGACTGCATGTAACTGCATAAGCACATGGTACTGCCTCATCCAAATACTTCCCTATCAGGACATCTGCAGGATGGTAGTTCGGTGCCCTTGTTGTCTCAAGACGACTTACTACTGGCATTTTGCCTTTACCGCTTACTGGTTCTCTCACCTTTTGTTCCCCACCTTGCCTCTGTGGACACCTGTATGCCACATGGCCCCACTGGCTGCATTCAAAACATTTAACCCTAGGTCCTGGACGTGTACCTGGACTAGTGGCTTCCCCTGCTACTGGCAGATTCTGTGGGGGCAGTCTGGGCTGCCCACCATGGGTTCCTTTAGACCCATGAACAGTACTGGGGGTCCTTTTCCTGTGCAGGGATGCCCTGGTTGCTAGGTATAGGTCTCTCTTTTTCCCCAACTCATCTGAAGTAGCACACTGTCCATCAGCTAATCAGATCCTCATATACTCAGGCAAAGTGATAAGGGATTGTTCCTTCACCAAAAGGTCTGCCAGTCCTTCAAAAGTGGTGACCTGACATTCACTCACCCACCTATGAAAATAAGTGCTTAGTTCAGCAACATATTCACACACACTTTCATCTGCTTTGTGTCCATGCTAACAAAACTTTTTCCTGTAAGTTTCAGGTGGTAGCTTAAAAAAATCTAACAAGCAATTCTTAACAACAGTATAATCAAAACATTCATGATCAGTAAGTTTAGACAACACAGTTACAGCTTTACCATGGAGTAAGGGGATCAGAAACTCTATCCAGAGCCTTTGGTCAACATCATACTGTTTACATACCCTTTCAAACATATGAATGAAACTATCATAATTATCCCCCTCTTTAAACTGCGGAAGAAATTTACTGACCTTTTGTGCTTCTGAGGTCCGGTTACTCCCTTCCCATTACCTCCATGACTCTGGCGAAGAGTGAGCATCTCCTTTTCGTGCTGCCTCTGCCTTTCATTTTCCTCAGCTTTCAGGCTTAGCAGTTTCTCATTCTCCTCAGCCTGCAAACGTCACAGTTTCTCATTGTCCTCACTCTCTAGGCACCTCAGTCTCTCAGCTGTTGCTATTTCCAAATGCCTGGCCCCCAACTCAAGTCTCTTTAGCTCCAGATGGACTTTTAAGTCCTCTGCAGAAAGGTTGAGCTGTCCATTCTCTGTGTGTAGTACATCTCCACTGCCAGTCTGATCGTCCTCCTGGTTGCTGTTTTCTGATGCAGTTGTGACCAAAGCTGCAATCATGTCTGCCTTAGTCAGGTTTCCATGCACCAGTCCCCTAGCCTGGCACATCTCGGCCAGCTGGCTCTTTGTCAGCTTTCCGTACTCCTCTGCTGACATGCTTGCCTGCTCTCCCTGACTAAGCTAACAAAAGAAATAAAACAGTTGTGATCTGAACTCTGAGTCTTCACTATGTGGTTGATTTAGAGTACAAAAATAACTTCAGTGATCACTTACACAAGCTACAGGAATTCACACTACCCACACCACTACAAACCAATTAGTATTTGACAAACAATTAATATGTGGTGTGGATACCCCACCTCTGCCAAACAATTAATATGTGACGCCCGTGCACTGACCCAGCAATCAAGGAGCCTCAGTCCTCACCATTAACACCAGTGAGGGGCATCCATATAGGGAAAGGATAACAAATACGCACACAGTAAAGTACAATTTCCATTAAGAGCACACAGGGATCACAGTCAGTCTGGGGCTGGTTTCTCCCTCTCTCTCCAGGTCCCCAATAAGACTTCCCACTGGCACAGCTATAGGGTCCACATCTCAGCTTAGTTGGCAAGCTAAAACCTCCAGCACCCTCTCTGTCCAACCAGTGCTTTATGTCCCTGCCCAAGTAGCTGACACATACACACTTTGAGATAAGAGTTATATACAACCACACAGACACTCCTGGGGAATGCTGGCACAGGTTCTCCAGCTGTGCCCCTTTTACCCAAACTATACGTTAGTACCACTTGCCACCACCCACTAATATTTATCAGCTACTAAAATGCCCTTATGAAAGGGTGTCCAATTATACTGTGCAATATCGTTATCCAAATGGTAAGTGTGACTGAACAGCAAGGCTATTGGAGTGGCTTTGTACAATATCACTAAATACATGCAATGTACTCTAGAGCTTAAATTATCCCTACACAAAACAGCCACAGTTGAAAGGTTTAAAATATTTAATAATAAACACTAAAAGCACAAGACAATACTTCTTACTATACAGTACTAGTCATTTCAGAGATCACAGAGAAATACTTAAAATAATACAGTAGTTCAGACATCAATACAGAAAAAAATAATCTAATCTTCCTAGTTCCTAGCTATATCTAAGAGAAAACACAGTTCTAAAATAAACTTACATATAGAACACAGGCAGAGTGCTGGTGAGTTGATGTTCTCAAGACAAATGCTAAATGCCCTCATTCTTTCTGTCCTTAAACTGATAACACAGTACCACTGATTCATTTCAGATTATATCATTTTTTTCTGGTTCCCAGGCTAACAGGAACTCAGAGGTTAATAGCCATTTTGATCTTGCAGCTGGTCAAGAAGCCAGAGCAATAAAATAAATTATACATGCAAATTCTAGCAATTAACTCTGGTCTCAAAACAATAGCCAGAATTCCTTCATCCAGACATCTTGGAGCCAAGCCCCGAGATCAAAGACAGTCATGAAAAGCTTACCTTATCAGCTTTCTTACAGCAGAGTGCACTGTTGTTACATTTTTTCAGTTCAACATCCAATACAGTCTTTTTACATATAAGAGAACAAGCCTGTGGCGTAGATTAATATTTACAGAATTATCTACAAAATTCTATCTAGCTAGGCTGGTAGCTTTCACCTATCTTCACAATTGACAAGACAAGGTTTACCAACTTCTACAAGTAAACACACTAGTCACCTTGAGAGGCACAGCTTCACTTCACAGCTGCTGGAGGGTGTTAAGATACTGCTCATTACAAAATTAAACACTTAAAATAAAATATTTTTAGTTACATTTACTAGTTGTGACTTCTCACCATCTAATTTGCTCATTTGCCAAAGCCTCACTTATGTGGTCTCTCCATTTCTAGCTTACCCAGCATTTTCCCACTTATAAATAACTGGTGCTTCTCCTAATGGGGAATTTCACAACTAGCCTACCTCTAACTGCTTACATCTCCTAAATACAAACTAGTAAAAACTGCAAAAAGGCCCCACCAAGTTAGTGTCTTCACTGTGTAATACATTAAATCTCCTCTACTGGAGGTCCATGGGATAGATGCAAATTACACCTTAATTATGTACAAATGTTTCAGGTACATGGCTTCTAAATGCCCATTACTTTTTAGGCTTTCGCTTGGGAGTCAAAGATGTAAGATTCCTTTCAGAAACTGCTGCATGTGAGGAAGGGTAGGAAGGACAGAACAAGCTGAAGCATGCACTCTTACACTAAAGTAAGACGGTCTTTATTTACACAGGAGGGAAAAGTATTCTACTATCTATTCTCGCCTTGCTTTGGCAAACAGAATACATTTTGACTTGCATCAGACAGAAAGTGTTTCCATTTTGCTACAAGGAATTTTTTGGTAATAGGTTTTCTAGACTATTTAAAACTACTAGCATGCCCTCTGAAAAAGATTGACTGGAAGGGATCAATAGCCAAGCATCCAAGCTATAAGATTGAGTGCCCTCAAGTTGGGATGGAAGACAGACCCCTTGCTCTGTGTTAGGAGGTCCATGGGGTAGGACAGTGAAGCAATTCTCCCTTCGGTGATGGTGAGAAGGAGAGAGACCCAGAGTTGCCTGGTCCAGTAAGGTACAATCAGTATCCGCTTTGATGTATCCATTCTCACTTTCTGCACTACCCTGGTAATGATGGACACTGGAGGGAAAGAATAAACAAAGAGGTCTATCCAGCTGAAGCAGAAGGTATCCGTTCTCTGCACCCATCTTGGGCAGGTTCTCAATGAGAATTTGCTAATCTACCGTTTTTCTTAGAAATCAAAAAGGTCTATCTATGGCACACCACATTTATGTATCAGGTCCAAAAATACTTCTCTTTTCAGCATCCACTTATTGAAGGTTGGGCGTCGAGCTGGCACCTCACCGTTTCATAAAAATCTACTGCCAATCATTAGCGGACTGGAGTTCCGCTGTAGTGACCCATTACCGGGAAAAGCTGAAAGACAAACATTTTACTGGAATACATATACAAAACAAAGGTCTTTATTTTGCATAGGCATATATCTATGTATGTATACATGTATGTGTGTGTTTTGTGTGTGTGTGTGTGTGTGTGTGTGTGTGTGTGTGTGTGTGTGTGTGTATTTTCTTCTTCTTCTTTCATAACATATGTTTACTATAACCGGGGCACAGTTAACTTCATTACATATTCATTTGGGGTAAAAAGGTAATGCTATCTTATTATTAATTTATGATTTCCAAAGTAAAGCATTCATGTGTGTTAGTGGTGGGGTAACACTTTAGAGTTTACTGTTTAGTCTATTATGATTACACTGCATGGAATCCCCACAACAAAAGTGCCCTTAGGAGATGCTTTACTTAAGACAGTTTTGTTTCCTCTTGACATTTTTGAAAGATGTTCATATAGGTTCATACTAGGCTATCTGCCCTGGGGCAATTATAAGCCTAGCCCGATTCTGTATGGCTTACGCCACCCCTTGATTTGAGTATACTGTGCCCTTTTTAAGGTTTAGTTTACTGTGCCTCTGTCTAATAGTGACACGGGAGTAATCCCTGGGACAAACCTACGATCCCCCATCCACCTATCGAGATTCTTCTTGAAGAGATTCAGTGAGGTGCTCTGCCTCACATGAACTGGAATTCTATTCCAGAGTGAAGGGAGCCTCTGGGTTATGAACTGTCCCTCCAGCAAGTTCTATTTATTTCTGTGCTGAGGTTCAAGTCCCTCGAGTGTGTGGCTCTAAGGGATTTAGATTTACTGAGGTGGAGCATGTCCATTAATTCTGGATTGGACATAGCTTTGTATGTCAGGCATAGATCGCCTCAAAGTAGGCGGTATGCAACTGAGTAGAACTGGAGTTTTTTTAACCGAGCAGCATATGGCATCTGTTTGAGACCCTTGATCCTCTTGGTGAATTACTTTTGGGGTCTCTCTAATTGCTGCAGGTGTCGGGTAAGGTACATCCCGAAAGGGGCATTGTATTCTATGATGGGCCTGATGAGGGATGAATAAAGGGGCACGATTACCTCTCTTGATCTAGATGTGAAACCCTTCGTGATGAGGTGGGCTATGTAGAAGGTCTTTCTAACCACTTTGGCAATATAGTTTTCAAAGGAGAGATTGCTATCAACTTGGGTCCCCAGGTCCCTAATAACTTTCTCTGTACTTAATGGGTTTCTGCCTATGTGGTAATTTGTGGGCACATTGTTTTGCCAAAGGGTATGACTATACATTTTTGGCATTTGGCTTTAAACCATGGCTGGCACCAGTTATCTGTCTCTGTGAGACCTTTTGAAGGATGTTTGTGTCAGCTGGAGAGTCGATTATGGCCCAGTTTGCAGTCGTCTGCGAACTTGGTGAGCCATAGTCCTCCCATGTTTGCCTGTACCTCGGAAAAGTATATACCGAACAAGAGTGGTCCCAGGACAGAACCCTGTGGGATGCCACTTGTGACCGGTTTCGAGTCTGACATGGCTCCAGCAACTCTCACTCTGTGGGTTCTGTCTTTGAGCCAGTTTGCGACCCATCTTGTGACATAGGGGTTTATATTTAAGCTGGATAGCTTATCTATGATGACCGAGTGGGGTATTGTGTCAAATGCTTTTGCAAGGTCCAGATAGGCTGTGTGGACTACCTTCCCTTCATCTATGGCTTTGGTGACTGTTTCGAAGAAGTCAACCAGGTTCAAAAGGCAGGATCTGCCCTTGACAAAGCCGAACTGGGTAGGATCTAGTGTCTGTAGGTCCCCAATGTCTTTGTTTATGAGCTCCATGATGATCCTCTCCATAGCCTTGCAGACTACGCTAGTCAGGCTTATGGGGCGATAGTTTCCAGGGTCTGTAGAGGCTCCACCTTTGTGGAGCGGGACCACTGTTGCTGTACGCCATTATGTGGGCACATATCCTGTAGTGAGGCTGAGATTGTATAGCTGTTTTATTTGAGGGATTAGTTCCTCTTGGAGTTCATGTAGGACGCAATCTGGGATGCCATCTGGTCCCATGGAAGCAGTGTTTTGTGCTTTGGAGAGGGCAGCCTTCACCTGAGCATCAGAGATGTTTGGGAGGCAGCCCTCTGCCGGGATAGATACTTGCTCTTTTGGGGGGGAGAAGTTTGCACTGAACCTGTCTGCCAGGATATTGGCGATGTCTGTGGGTTCAGTGTATTTTTTGTCGTTTAGAATCAACTCAGAACAGGTCTGGGAGTTGCATCCCAGGTTCCTAACATAACTGAAAAAAGCCTTATGATTGTCTTTGGTGTCCTGTGCAATTTTGTTCTCGAAGCTGGCCTTGGAGGATTTTATGAGGTATCGTAATTTTTGCTAGTACTGATCAGAGATGCCTTCCTATTAGGGATTTTGCTCTATCATGTAGTAGCTTCCCTCCTTCTGTTGTACAGTTTATTTATGGCAGGGTCCAACAGACTGGACGCCGGCCTTGGGATGATTGGGTCTTGGTTTTGTTTGGGATAGCATGATCCATGGATTCCTGGAGATGTCCGTTAGAATGCGTTTATATAGGATTCTGCAGTTTGGGCCGTAGTTTCCACTGGCCCTGGGGCCTTGAAGGATTCCACTTGGTTTTGAGAAGTGAGAAGTTCACTTTTGAGAAGTTTTTCACTGTGGTTTTCTGGGCTGGGGCTGGGTCGGGATGTGGACATCCAGTGAAATTAATTTATGGTCTGATCTTACCAATGAGGGATATACTTCTGGTGTGGAGCATAGAGTCCCCATGTTGGTAATGATCAGGTCTAGTATGTTGTCCCCTCTTGTGGGAGTGGTGACTAATTGTTCCATAGCATTTGAGTTTATAATTTCCAGGAACCTTTGGGCTAAGGTGCTGGGGCTTGAGTAGTGCTCCCAGTCAATGTTTGGGTAGTTGAAGTCACCCAGTATAATGGTGTTCAGAGAGATCTTCATGTTCTCCAATGTTTTCAGGAAAGCCGAGTGGGATTCCTGACTTTGAGAGGGTGGTCTGTAGGATGCTATAAACTGAAAAGCAGTCTTGCCCACTGTTAGTTGTACATGGATGGTCTCCGATACTTCGTGCAATGCCACTAACCTGGAGGTGTGGATATCCTTGATAAATATGGAAACTCCCCCTCATTTTGTGGTTCGGTCCGGGTTTTGGGGCCGAAAAGCATGATATGAGGTAGTGCTGGGGTGCTCTCTGGAGCCTTGCACCAGGTTTCTGTCACTGCACAGATATCGATGTTCTCCATACTGAGGAGAGCTTTGAGTGCGTGCATCTTGAGGTTAAGACTTCTGGCGTTAAGCAGCATTACCCTTAGTTTCTTGTTCCTTGTGCTGTCTATGGGGGTGGGTTTGACTTTTGAGCCTTGCCTAAAAAAGGCACGATGGGGGTGGCAAGAGCCTTTGCCAATATCCGAAAGCCCAGTGGTGACAGGTGCAAGCCATCCCTAGCGAAGAAACGTGGCTTGTCGAGCATGTCATCCCAGGCTGACAGACATTGGATCCCCTTTGAATGACACCAAAATTTTAGCCAATTGTTAAAATCGATCATTTTGTCTTTGTACTGTGGCATCATTCTAGATGAGCGTAAGATGCTGCTCAAGGTCACGGTCATACCAGCCTGGGCTACATGATCAGAGAGCTCCTCTATGTCTCTTTTCATGTAGTCCAGGGAGGTACGTCTCAGGTCATTCACACCAGCATGTACAATGACGGAGTCATATTTGTATTTGCTTTGGCGTGACCTGAGTGCTTGCGTTATGTGGTGGATCCTAGCACCCGACAGGCAGCTCACCGTGACCTTCTATGGTGAGCAGGACGTCAGTGTGTCTGACAATAGAGTCACCTATTAAAAGAGTATCAGGTGTGTTATTCAGCCTTAAGGGCTGTGGCTGCTTGGCACACTGACTTTGTGGGCTATGTGATGTGTTGTGCGTGTTTTGTTTTGAGGTAGCGTTTGCTTGGATGTCTGCTTTGGAGGTCTCTGTTGCTTAGGTAGATTTTTATTTAGAGCCTCCGAGTATGTTTTTGTGTATTTATGTGTTTGGTTCGCTGATGTGGTGGGACTATGTGATACTGGAATTGTGTTGTGTGAGGTTACATTCTTCTCCTGACTGGTTACACCAGTTTTGAGATGAGAGAGCTCAGCCTCCAGTTTGGCTAAATAGTTGCATCTCTCACATATATTTGAACCTGTTTGGAGGAGGAGAGGGTTGTCCGTGTACATGGAACAGTTGTACCATTGCCTCAAAATTCCCAGATTCACCAGCTGGACTGGAGAGGAAACCATTGACTGACCTTTGGACATGCTAGAGTAATATAGGGAAACTGAATTTAAGACGGACCAATAGAGGACAGGATAATCGTAGAGAGTATAAGAGTAAGTAGTGCTTATGGTTTAATAGTGCTAACTTGTAGGATTACTTAATTGGACCAGTGAAGGGCCTTAGAATGAGAATATGGTGTTTAAATTGAGAGATAGAGCAGTTCTAAGGGAAAAAGTGAAGAGCAGACTTTGTGGAGCCAGGAATAGTTTAAACCCAATTAGGCGGCGCTGCCCGCTGTTGCGCTATGCAAAACCACATAAAGAGGGTTTTAAGAGAGGAAGATGAAGGAGTTAGGAATTGACCCAAAATGGCCAATAAAACTACAGTTTCAAGTCAGTAACCACTCCCACAAGGGCAGGCAGGCTGCTCAATGTATTTCACTGCCACTGATCAACAGAGAGACTTCCCTTTGGCCCAAGCAAAAAATGGCCTCCAAGAAACTTACAAACATTCAAGAA
Source organism: Protopterus annectens (assembly GCF_019279795.1). Lineage (NCBI taxonomy): Eukaryota > Metazoa > Chordata > Ceratodontiformes > Protopteridae > Protopterus > Protopterus annectens. The sequence goes on along the minus strand of NC_056730.1, from coordinate 158,913,463 downwards.
CAGCAAGCCTGTAACTGAACTTTTTTAAATCTCAGAAAAGTGGGAAAAAAGCAAGATTTTTTTTTTTTTTTGTTTTTTCAGAGATAGCAGAGGTTCACAAGTATCAACAAGTTATAACAGTGCAGTAAATGACCCCACACAAGAGTGCTAGGCCAAAGACAGATAAAATGCAAGTTTTGAGAAAAAAACGATTTTAAAAATAAGTGCAAACAGGAAATTCAGTAAACAGCTCTAGGTTGTGCTCTAAATACAGTTACTAATGCAGAAATTAAGTTTAACAAGCCAGAAAATGCTCAAAATAGGCTATGCAGAAAAACTTAGCAAATAAACAGAGGAAAAATACTTAAAATCTCAAAAGTGGCTCCTTTCTTCTCTCAGCGTTTTCTGCTCTTGGTGGGTGCTTCACCAACAGCCAACAAGCCTGAAAAGACGCCAAAACCATGAGGCAACCAGGTTTTAAGAGAGGAAGATGAAGGAGTTAGGAACTGACCCAAAATGGCCAATAAAACTACAGTTTCAAGTCAGTAACCACTCCCACAGGGGCAGGCAGGCTGCTCAATGTTTTTCACTGCCACTGATCAACAGACAGACTTCCCTTTAGCCCAAGCAAAAAATGGCCTCCAAGAAACTTACAAACAGTTCAAGAACAGCAAGCCTGTCTTTACTTAAAATCTGCATTTCTTAGTGTAATATATCAACATTCAGTGCTTTACATTAACTAAATGCTCTAATTTTAATTCTTAACCTAATTTGGTTTAAGGGATGTAAATTATTGATTTATGGGGAAAAATCGTACTTTCCCAACATTTTTAGAGAAGGGCTGTTCATGTTTTTTTCACTATGGAGGCTGCTCGTGCACTTTTTTTTTAGAATAGAGAAAACGTAGTTGTTTGAAATTCCCACCAAAAATGCCTTTTCTAAGCCTGTGTGACTGTTTCTTCACATGCACGAGCATCTACAAGGCACTAGCAGCAAGCTAGAGAAGCTGGAAGCAAGAATACAGTGAGTGATGGCATCACACAACTTTTGAACTCATGCATGACTCGGAAACCAGGAAGTAAAGCTGAAAATGAAACTAGAAGAAAAAGTAACTGTTTTCTTTGGTTGTTTTTTCATCTTTTATGCATCTAAAGGTATGGAATCACTTTAAATATGTATTTTAACAAGCTAGAACTTTAATGGAGTGATTATTTTACTAGTCTAATGAGGAAAATTGCATTTTAATGCTACTGTATGTCTGTTGCTTTGAAACACTGAAGTCTGACAGGATACCATTCTTTGCTTTGATAGCATGCCCTAAATGATATATTAATATCCGATTACTTAAACAACCAATGTTTTAATATTCTGAATGCAAAGATATGCATAGGATTGAGTTTCCTTTTCCTTCTGCTGCTTTCATGCTTAAGCAACTTTAATCTATATTAGCTATTTTCATTGATGCAGATTTAAAGCAATATAATCAGACTCAGTTGCAATGATACTTATGATACTATGATTCAAATCTTTGTATGACCACATACACTGTAGGAATGGATTGTTAAAATGTTCTAGGTCACTCTATTCTGTTCAATTAGTATTAATAGACCAACATATGGGCCTCCCCTTTTTTTCTGTATTGCTATAGTTATAAACACAAGAGACTGTAATACAGTTATAAAATATATAGGTATTAGAAGCTTATGCCAATAAAGCAACTAGGTTAATTGGTGAAACTGACCCCTTATTTTCCAATGCCTAGTAGTGGTTTACACAATATTGCATACAAATCCACAGTAATTGCCTGATGGACTTTTTATGTTCATATATGTTTGAGTTACCTAAGAAATGCTTTTGTATATACTACATTTAAAGCAGAAGCTATTTATGTATGTTTTTGGTGTGTGAGATGGTGTTAAAGGGTGGTTTAGTTAATATATTAACTAAACCTGGAACTTCAAGTTCCATTGTATGTATGTTTTCTTAGTTATTGGTTTCAGAATGTGTTTCTAAAGATTTTTGACTCATCCATGATACATAACTTCATGAATTACTTCAAGTCATTATACTTGGAACGTATTATTGATCCTCTAAATATAACTTTAACAAATGATGATATATAAATGCTTATAATTAAATATTAATGGCTTAAATAACAATGTCAAAAGAGCTGGTTTAATTAAATTCATTAAAATGCACAGAGCTCAGATAATCTCCTTGCAGGAAACCCACTTGCTGGAGAAGGATTTGCAAAAATTATCATTTAATGGTTTTACAGTTCTCACAGATTCCTGCTTTAGAGCCAAAAGGAGAGGTACTCCTTATACTATGGAATAATACTTGTACACTACCTAAAATTTTAAACACATTTTCAGATAAAGACGGAATGTTAAGCTTAGTAGTGCTAGAAGTTAATAAGAAATGCTTCACACTGGTAAACTCATACTGGATTCCTGGTCTAGGAACTAAATATGTGAAGAAATACTTGGGGATCCCATTACTTTACACGCAAAGGGAGAAATTATTCTGGTGGGAGATGTCAATTGCTTGTTATCAGATGAACACACCTCTAAAAATAGTAAGGTTAAACTAACGACACAAGCTAAAAAGGTAAACAGTTTTTATAGCATCAATGAATTTTAGAAACGTACATAATTAAGAGTTCAAAATTCACTTCAGTACACTCATTATTCTTTCTGATTTGGCATACAAACTAATACTGATAAGATTTTTGTGTCTAACACTCTTTACTCTAAAATAAGTGATGTTGCAATACACTCATGTCCACTTTCTGACCACAATGCCTTTTTGTTCAGCTTGACTGTGAAAAAAGATATGATATGATAATTTTTCAAAGAATCCCAGCCTACGTTACTAAGTTAAAAGGTTTTAAGGAGTGGTTATTAAAAGAAATAAATGTATTTATGGAAAACAACAATAATGGTGAAGTAGCAGATACCATACTCTGTGATGCATTAAAAATTCACATCTTTAGTGGAGTTAAAGCTTGGTATTTTCAAAGGAGAAAGGAATGGGACAAGGAACTTTCTGATTTACAAGCCAAAACAGATAAGTTGAAACTAAATTTAAAATCAAATGATAAAGCAGTACTTACTGAAATTTCTAAGCTAAACCACAAATATTTAGAAATATTGAATCCTAAGGTTGCTATAAGCTTAGAAAAGATTAAACTACAGTCCTGTTCAGTAAACCCCAGACATTAACATAAACTAGCTATCAGATCCAAACAAATTAGTAAATAAAATCACATTAATGAAATTAAATACAAGAATAACAGCACAGTAAAAAGAACAACTGATTTAGGAGGTATATTAGAAGCCTTTAGAAATCATTGTCAGTTAATCAATGACATGCAATCAACACTAGATTCAGATGATGTAATAGATGCATTTCTACAAGAAAATATCAAGACTAAACTATCAAAACCACAAAATAGTACCCTAAATAAACAAATAACCTTAGCAGAAGTAAAAGAACAAGTTAAAAATCTGAAGGATAATAAGGCCTCAGGGATAGATGGGATAATCCCAGAAATATATAAAATTCTTCCACAGCACACAATAAAGTTATTATTAAACACACACTCCATGGTTAAACAAGAGTTAATTTCCCCTCCCACGTGGAAGTACTTAATAATTTCCCCCATTCTGAAACAAGGCAAGGACCCCCAACTATATGCATCCTATAGACCCATATCATTGTTAAATATTGATTATAAAATTTTCATGGCTATCCTGGCCAAAAGACTAAAGAATATATTACCCAATCTAATACACTTTGATCAAACTGGCTTTATCTTACATAGAAAAGTACATGACAATATTATTAAGCTACTATCTCTAATAGACATTGCAAAGAAAACCAAGAAACAATTAACTATTATTAGTCTGGATATTGATAAGGTGTTCAAATCCCTTAGTTGGTCATACTTAGAAAAAATCTTTAAAGAATTTAACTTTAATTCAGTTTTCACTAAACTGATAATAAATATTTATATCAATTCTAAAACATTTGTTAAGATTGGTTCATGTCTATCATCTCCAGTAAAAATTCATAAGGGAACTATGCAAGGTTGTCCTCCATCCCCATTATTTTTCGCTTTATCAATGGAACCTTTTGCTTCATTTATTAGAAATAACCCAAATATCAAAGGATTTCAAGTTAATGAGGGACACTGTCCAAAAGTTCAGCTTTTTGCTGACGATATTCTACTAACATCCAATGACATAGAAGGCTCTTTACAACATATCATGAATGCCATAACTCAATTTGGAAAAATCTCAGGGCTCAATTTTAATCAAAATAAAAACAAAACACTTTTAATCAATAAGAAAATAAATAGCAATTTGCAGAAATATAATACATTCAACTGGGAAAACATTAAGATAGATTATGTAGGAATAAGTATTAAAAATAAATGGAATGAGACTTCTAAATTTAACTTCACTAAACTGGTAGCTATAATCACTGACTTGACTAAAAAGTGGAACAAAATGTTTTTCACCATGGAAGACAAACTTACATTAAAAAAATTATTATTTTATCCAAGATTTTATTTTACATACAATCATTGGTTTTACCTCCTCCTAAGAAATTATTTAAACAAATAGATTCCCTATTACTAACTTTTCTATGGTTCCCAAAGAATCCAAGAATAGCCTATAAATAGCATGTTAGAACCTGGGACAGTAATGGGATTGGCTTTCCCAAAAAACAATTATATTCCAAATCTGTTATTATTAACATAATACTACACTGGATTTTCATCCATATACACCTCTAGCTGGAAACAACTACATGGAATACATATAACTTCCACTGAGAACTCAGAAACCTAGTTTAAGGAAACCTTTGGAATTAAAATATTTTGGATACTCTGTGAATATTGCTTATATAATAAGAAATTTAGCCACTTCTCACATGGTATAAACCAAATATTTCATATTTTCAAAAATATAATCAACAATTATAGTCTAAAGAACACCTTTTTCATTGCATTTCCCAGAGCTTATACACCATATTGCCTAGATATCTTCAATATCAATAAGATGCAGAATCTTAAAGAGAATAATCTGAAGTTTCTGTACCAATTTAAAGACAATAAGAACATCCAACCAATGAACTTTCTCTTAGCCAGATATAATGTCTGTCAAGATAATTGGCTCTGTATTCAATCTTTAAGACAGTTTGTTGAAAATAGTGTGTGTCAATAAATCTGGAAACTGATATTATACCAAGATTGATACAACTATTCATATTGTGTAGTTTGATGAACATTGAACATAAATTAAGCATATCACCTGTATATAAAATCCTACGAGAAGACTTGATTACTTTTGACCAAGCTTTTTGGAATTACTCCATAAAGATTAATCGTGAACCTTTATCTAACAATAATAAGAAACAGTTATTAAATTCAATAAAAAACACGTCATCATCTTTATATTGGAGACTATATACCTGGAGATTTATTCATAGAAGCTTTTACACTCCACACAGAATTGACCTTATAACAGGAGTAATGAAAGCAAATGCTGGAGGTGTGGTGATATTCTTGAAGCCAACTGGGTTCATATGTTCATCGAATGTAGAACTCTCACACAATACTGGAGTGATTTTAGACATTTCACAAAAGCCCTGTGGCCTGATAACTGTGATATTATTCAATGTCCCTACCCCAAGTGTAATTCCTAGACATCAGTTACCTGTTCTTTGGTTAATTCTAGCTATTGCTCGAAAAATAATTAAATTGAACTGGAAAAATAAGCAAGATCTTATGTTTACGGAGTTTATTTCAATAGCAAAATCCGTATGCAAAAAAGAAATGCAAACTATTTATCAGAGATCATCAAACGTAACACACAAAAGACTAGCTTGCAAAAAATTTGAGAGATTGTTAGATAAATATTGATTACCTTTCTTGGATAAAATAAATGTTTATCATGGATGTTTTTATATAGTGTAAATAGTTATTATGTTTTATATTATTTATTTTTAACACTTTATGTCCTTGTTTATTAACAAAATTTAATAAAAATGTTTTTGGAAAAAAGTCTCCCGTGACTTAATCATCCACGAGCTGTCTGCTCTTGGACTTAATGTCCCTTCTTTCTTATGGTTTAAAAGCTATCACACTGGAAGACTCCAATCTGTAAAATGGATCAACACCTTTACATTTTCCCCTCCTTATATTTATAGCAGCACCTCAAGGATCCATCCTTAGCCTTCTGTTTTTCAATATCTTTATAAATGACCTTAATAAAGCCAGTAAGCTTACTTCCATATTGCAGGATGCCAATGGCTCCACTCTTCTACGTTATGTTAGTAACACTGACAAGCGACAACAAATCACCCAAGAATCTCTTGCATCTATTGAAACCTGGCTCTCTATGTCTCAATTCTTTCTAAACCCAAAGGAGTCAAAACTAATCTTATTCTTTCCCAGATAACATTCCAAACTAAAGGGCCTGTTTACAGTAACCTCTTTAAATCATACCCACACTGACTTAGTATCTCATATAAAATTGCTGGGTTAGGGATCACAATAGATGAAAATTACCACACTCCTTACATTTCACCCAAACAGAACTTGCCCGTAAACTCCTTAATAATCCTGACTACTGCCCAGCCCTAAGTGATCTATTACAACCTTACTCCCCTAACAAGCCACTATGTTCCACTGATCAGGCTCTTCTTCAAATTTCAAAGTCATGCAACTCAAATGGTAACATCCTATACTCCTCACGTGTTGCCAGAATGTGGAACTCCTTGCCACTACCCGTCAAACAACACAACAACCACAGAATATTCAAAACGGAACTTAAAAGATACCTTACAGGCATCTGACAATGCGCCTCCTCTACTTCTGCATAACGTTGTGCCTCTGCTCCTACTCTCCACCTTCTAACTCCTAACCTTTCATGCCACACCTCTCTATTCCTCTTTCACCATCTTCTTTTCTAACACAGATCTCAACTTTTTTCCTCAATTTCTCACCAAGCCCTCCAACAAACTGGCCACATTATGTATAATTATACCACAGTGGTCTAGATAAAATATTTCCTTTCATCTATCACTATACTTCACTACCCGAACTGAAAATACAGGCCGGCTAAAAGTACTAATATCTGAGTATGCCAACGTATACCTTTGAACTCTTTCATACCTCTGTTTAAACCTCGCACCAGTATATACAGAGACTGCCCTTGAGAAACTTTACCCATTGTATACAATGCCAAATAGAATATCCACTGTATATAATACCAACTGTAACTGTATCAGTTACAAGTTGCATACCATTACCTTAGTTCTGAACATTTTGGAACTACTATTTTGTAAACTGTATGATATGACCTTGTTCTTCTATTACTAGTGAACAAGTGTGTGTGTGTGTGTGTGTGTGTGTGTGTGTGTGTGTGTGTGTGGGTAGGTGTGTGTGTGTGTAATTTTACTATGTATTCAATCACTGTTTATTTTGTGGACATTTTCTTCCCAAGCCTCCACTGAAGAAGGATCACTTCCACATAACCTGTCAGACTTTCTCAGTAAAAGAATGCTAAGAAAGAAAGAATGGCTGAAACCCTGACAACTCCTCAAGACACTTAATCCTTCCATTCCTAGCCAGTCCTTCCAAGGCTTGAATATATCTTCAAAACCAGGTGAATGATATTGCACTTAGGACAAAATCTATACTAGTGCAAAATACTGCAATGACATCTTTAGCTTAAATGCTAAAATAACATTTGTTTATGTGCTACTATTTTACTTCTGACAGTACCACATTTTTCTGATTAAGTTTTAGAATAGTGTCCTGGCAAACGACAGCCTTGCAAAACAAAGATAGTCTGTCTCAATGGATGAAACATTAAGATAGGACTAGATGTCTGAAGGCAAAAGTGCCTCGTTTTAAGGATAACAAACCTGTACACAAGGGCAAGTACCGAAGTAAATGACAGAAAATTTAATAAGACCAGAAGAGGGTGATTTACAAATGGAGATGTTCTCTTTAATTCAAGTTTAACTATGCACCTTTGAAAGAACAGGAAAATATCAAGACATACAGTAAACATTCAAAGAGAAGGATGCAGTATTTTAGCAGCAATGTCAGGGAACCGGAATGTTAAAGCAGTTTTACAATGCGAGGGGATGAATGATTTTACCAAATGAATAATTCTCCTACTATATATAAGAAAGGACAACTGTTTATAAAGTCAAAGTTAAGACTGGCACCTGCTGCACATTTAAATGTTTTACCACCAGATATGTGAAAAAACAATATTTTTTGGTCATGGGCTGTTTTCTGCAACCACTCACTGTTGGTTCTTTCTTCCTAACAATTTTTTTTAATGTTAACACCATTCCACTGCACATAAATATTATCTTGCCAATAAACTGATGTGCTATACCCAATATAAAACACTTCTAGTTTTCTAGTACAGCATGGAGAAAAAAAGTCTTAACTCTGCAGTTAATGTTGTATAATGAAGTTTACTACTGAATGTTTACACAATGTTCTTGTGAATGAAAGCAGCACAGAAAGCAAACAGCAAATATTTCCATTTCATGATGTAAATAAGAAAAAATGTACTTATTCCTAGTAGAAATGCAGAAGCTAGAAAGGAAACGTTGTTAACTATAAAGTTAATACTGGGAGCATTGTGTTAATGTGGCAATTGAAATTAATTTCCAAGTAATAACTCAGCTCTGCAGCCAAATAATGTCGCACTGAAAGTATATAAAGAACATATACAAACTACTGGCACCCACTGAGGTGGAAGTTGCTTGTAAGGAAATAGACAAAATGCACAGACTAAGGTAATGGTGAAAGTTTGCTGCATAGACATTGGCTGAATAAAGTTCATAAAAGCTGGAAAAAACATAAAACTGTAACATTTTGAAAAAATGCTTATGAAATATGAAACTGTATTTAAGGAAGGCATGACATCCGCTACTGTTCATGTTCCTACAATATCTGCATGTTAATTTCTTTTTTCAGACACATTCCTTAATGCCATGTGTACTAAAGCTAAAGAAAAAAAAAACGGAATGCTGTAAGAAAAAACTGCTAAACTCCTGCCTGTCAAATATTCATAATGGGTTGTTACTGTGGTAACTAGATTGAAACCTAACAAGACTACTAAGATATAAGGAGATAGTAAGTTAACTGTTAATCAAGTAGCACTTTTAGATCAGTGCTTCATACCCTCACTCTGCATGACTGTTGGGGACCACTTTTCTATATTAGATATAAGTTATGCTTAACAGCAAAATGGTTCTGATAACACAAATTACAAGATGATACAAATGTATAAATACATGCTCACATGTAAATAATGAACTTTTGATACATCTCCTGCAGATTTCAGAGAACTACAGATATGTGTAGTAAAGTGTACCAAAAATAATTTACCTTTATATCTGGTTTCCTAAGGTTATTACACCAGAGGATCACTTGTACAGAAAAAGCTAAAAAATGCACATTTACACATTAAGAGAAACAAATTTTATTTGAAACAGAAGTACAATTTTTTTCAATAAGCAGGGGCACATGGTTTATATCCAGTAGAGACTAGAGTTAAATCTGCTATAGGGATTCCATAAAACAGAAATGTCAATTAACTGAAAACATACCTGAGCTTAGTTTATTATTACAAAAGGTTCTTAAACCTGGCAATCTAGTTAACAAATATGCATAATTTCCTACACAAAGATGTACTGCAGAAATGGGAAAAATAATATGAAATGGCATTTCAAAAGTCAAAAGCTTTGTTCTGATCTGATGGTGTGAGCCTTCACTATACAGCTATAAAAGTAATCCTTTCCTGTAACATGTCGCCATATAGTGTAAGCCCTGTGCTTTCACAATCAGTGCCTGATGGTAGTGACAGCACCTCTCATTTTATGTCTCGCATGCTAATGTCAGCTGAGGAAAAAGTATTCACAACTAGACAAGTAAGAATGTCGTCAGTTCTGGAATCTAAAAATCATGATAATAGAAAATTCATCATTAATATTTATTAATTTCTATTTAATCATAGAAAAGCTAGCTCCTTCTTAACAGCCAAAAATTCTAAGACAACAGGAACTGTAGCAGAAAAAGGGTCAACATAATTTTTCAATGACCAAAGTGAGAATCTTTTCCACTTGGTCTTGTAAACTTTCTTGATGGAATTTTTTTGTGATGACAATACAATGGTATGTACCAGGGAAAAGAGCCTGGGCTGTCTGACAATTATTGGAAGTCAAGAAACCATGAGGTCAGTCTGAGGGTCTGGATGTTGGGATGACTCATTCCTGAAGGGTGTGAAGAGAGATCTGGAATTGGTTCCAGTATCCATGGAGGAAAACGAAGATGAAAACAAAGGAAGGGACAATACAGATGACTGAGCTCTTCAACCAGATTGTTTTCTGTATGAACCTGTATGAACCTGGGGATTAAGGGAAGAGGATAATAAGTGTAAAGGAGACCTGGTGGCTAAATGTGGACTACAGCATCTCTTGGTGACTCAATCAGTGCAAAGTATGTACTGCACTTGTGTTGTGGGGCGAAGCAAAGAGGTCGCAGCAAGGTTGGCCCCAATGATGGAAAATCTCTGACACCACCGACTGTTTAAGAGATCACTAGTGAGGCATCAGAATGGACCTGATTAATTTGTCTGCTAACAAGCTGGTTTTCCCCAGAATGTGCACTGCAGCTAGAAAGCAGTTTGAGGAGATTGTCCATTGCCACACTCTCATAGCATCCCGGCAAAGAGGGTAAGATTGGGTTCCCCACTCTTTGCTGATTTACCAGACAAAGCACATGTTGCCAGTCTGAATCGCAATAATTGCTAGACGAAGAGCATCTTGAAATGCCTGTCATGCTAAGAGGACTGCTCTTATCTCCAATACATTGATAAGCAAACTGGTCTCTTGGTGGGACCATGTGCCTTGGACCATACTTCCCAAGAAATGCCCTACCTCCCACCCCCACTGGGAGGCATCCATACTCACTGTGGCCACTGGGGGCAGTAAAACAAAGGGTCAGCCAAGATAAAGGTCATATGACTGTATCCACCACTGGATGTGATGTTGCAAATTGGAGTAAGTTTGACATAAAAACATAGGGGTTGTCGAAGAATAGACCACTGAACAGCTAGAGTCCACTGAAGAACATGCATATAGTATCATACTAAGGGAAGTAAAACTATGGCTGCTGCCACAGATCCCAGCACTTGAAGAACAACTTTGGCTTGAGGTGATGGGTGGAAAAGAATATGATAAACCTGAGACCTGAGCATGGTTATGCGATGGGTTGGCAATGATGTAATATGCATTGTGTTCAGATGTGCACCAAAAACCTCCAGGCTCTGAAGTGGTGTCAAGTTTTGTTTGGCATAATTTATTGTTATCCCCAGCAACTGGCAAATCTGGAGCAAATAGTCCCTGGATTGTTGAAGGAGATGCATGGAGGGAGCGGTGAGAAGTCAGTCATCCAGCTATGGAAACACTTGGAATATTTTGAGTCTCAGGTGAGCAGCCACCACTGCCATACATTTGGTAAACACCCTGGGGGTTGAGTTGAGTTCAAAGGGCAGGGCTCTGAATTGGTAATAACTGGCTCCAACCTGAAAGCACAAATGTCTTCTGCAGCACCTGTCTATTTTGATATGATAGTATGCATACGGAAGATCTATGGAGCACATCCGATCGTCCTTGAGATGAAATGGCAGAATGAACTGACCCCTGACCATTTGGAAGTTTTGTTACGTACTGATTCAATCTGATCCCGATTTGATCTTAGGTCTCCTTTCTTTCTGAGCACTTAAAAGAAGCGTGATTAAGTTCCAAAATCTATTTAGTCTGGCAGGACCCTAGATGACACTTTTGTCTAGCAGCTTTTGAATTTCTTGCTTTGCTGATTTCCTCTGACTGGATGGAACTTCAGGAAACTTCCTCTTTTTGCAAATAGGAAGTTGGAAAACTGGAATGGAATAACTTCAGGATATTATTCTTAGCACACTTGAATCTTCTGTTATATTTGCCCAGGTGTCTGGGTGCAAGGACAATCATTCCTACACTGCCTCCAGAGATGGATAGTCAGGCATCACTTCAACAGTGCTGGAAGAGTCTGTCTAGAAATGAATCATGGAAATTCTGATTCTGTGGGCCTCCTCTGCCTCTAGGGCAAAGTCCACCATTGGAACTGCCTCCTCTGCCTCTGGAGGGGTTGTCCCCACACGGATCTTGGAAAGGTCCCTGACATTTGTGAAACCAAATTTTCTTACCACCTCTTTGATCCCTAGAAAAGATTCTCATTGAGTGGTAGAAAACTGGATAACCATGGCAAGACAGCCTAACTTTCATGTTCACTTCTGGTAAGCATCTCTTTAACTGATGGATTAAAATGGATGTGCCATTAAAAGGGGCATTGATTAAAGACATCTTTAGGATTCTGCAAAGTTGCATCCAGCCATGTGTCCTTATGGCAATGCCTGAACCGGCAGCCCAAGAGGTGCCTTCAGTTGCGTCAGAGATCAACCTCATACAAGCACTGGAGAATGATAACAGACTCGCCAGTTGAGAGGATTTTGTCTTGAAATCCTCTGCAGACATGGACTCAGAGTGAGTATTTGATAGTGCCTTACTCAAATGTCTCTGTAGTCTTGAGGAATATTCAGGGTAATTAAGAGACCTCAAGGCAAAGATCGCAGAAGCCAAGACTTGCTTTCCAAGTCTGTTCATCTCTCTAGACTCTGTTTGGCTGGTGGATAGAAGACCTCTGTTCTTCTAGCTTTTTTTAGTGGCTGCAGCCACCACCACAGCATCTACTGGGACTCCTTTGCTCCAGTGGGTCTATCCTTAGGAGGAGCTAAGAATTTGGCAGGATTTCTTGGAATGGGTTCAGTGGTATCTGGCTCCTTCCATGGCTAGCAGGAAATTAAATCAATGAGCTAACTCAAGATGCAGATAGGCCAGAACCAAAAGCTTCTGAAAATAATAATTCCTCTGGGGAAAGATTTTCAGAAGATCAACCACCTTTCTGTCTGAGAATTTCTAACACGTCTCCAAAGGAGGTAACATCTGGTGGTGATCTGGGGGACCCTTCACCTTCATTGAAACTGGTATCCTCAGTGAGAGATTCCAGCGGGGAATCCATGTGCATCCTCTTGCACTTTCTCTTTTCCAATGTATATCCTCTGGGGGATGTTCAGAGAAGATTATCTGAAGAGGGGGAAATTCCTCTACATGAACTGCATTGAAACCAGCTAGAACTGGCTGTCCCTGTGAAATAGACCTGATTGACTCAGAGCTCGGAACCGAAGAGGGAATAGGGACTGGATCTGAGGGATGAGAAACTGGTTCTCTGGAAAGAGAAAAATCCTTTTCCACAACCTCAAAGGCAGACAGGCCCGGAGAAGCCGTGGCCAACCACACTGGATTCAAGACTTCCATTACAGGTAGATCATGACTCCTACTGGATCCATGCCTCAAGGATAGAACTGGACCCAAACTGTTCAGTGCCAAGGCTCCAAGGGGCAGGGATGGATCCGATAACACTGGAGTCAATCCCGGCCCTATGGGTCAGACACCAACACTCTGGCTCCAGGACCAGTTCCGATCTGTAGGAATAAGAATGGAACTACTCAGGGATGCTATCAGAGTCGAAGAAGAAATTTTCTATGGATCCGACTCAGACCTCTCAGGGCTATCAGATTCTGGGGCTCTGAAACTGTGGGATATATCGGAGAAAGAGACAGAATCATATGAGAAGCGGCTGGAAGACTCAAGGATCCAACATGGGATGGAGCTGGAATGACCCCCATCTGGATCTGACCTCTGTGAAAATTTCTGGAGGACCTGGAGGATGTGGTGGACTGTGACCTAGAATGTTTCTTAGGGATCTGCAAGAAAGGAGAATGTAGAGTAAGAGAAACTGGATCCAGGATGAACTCTGGTGAGTGAACTCTCTGAGGTGTGTCATGTTTAGGATCCGATAGTAGTGGACAGTAGAACTTGCCAAAAAGATGACTGGATCCAAAACTTTGTGATTCAACTGTTTTGGATCCGAAGATTGGTTCTTTGGATCTGAGGATTTTTGAATTTTATGATGGCAGCTCCAACAAAGTCCTATGGGACTTTGGCAGGGAGCATTTTCTGTGGTCCGATGGAGCAGATTTTGATTATTTCCAGGGGTTTGCGCCCCAGAAGAAGAAGATGCAGCAGGAGGGAGGAGACCTTTCAAACTTAGCTTGTTGTATCAGTCTCCCAAAGACCTTGGATTAAAGGAAGAACAAATGCTGCAGTTGATTTCCAAATGGGCAGTTTCGAGACAATAAATGTACTCCTTGTAGGCATCAGAGTTCAGAATTTTATGCTCACAAATTGTGCATTTCTTGAACCCTGTCGGTCTATCAGCCAAGACAGGAGGAAGGCAGATAATGCTATACTAAAAATGCACTAGAAAAAGGCAAACTTGATTTTGTAATATAGCGAGAAAAAAAGGAAAGGAATAAGGAAGGAAAAGAAGATTAGCAACAATGGTAATTAAGGAAATACCCCATGTTATAGGGTACAGAAGAAATACCAACTATGGTAAAGTAGGACTACTATAAAAATAGTAAATAAACCTAACACTGTAGCATACACTACGAGGGAGGTTGAGAAAATGGAGAAGAGGAGATATTTAAGTAAAAATATCAAAAAGACTTACAAAAATGCTAATTTATTGTTAGAGAGAAGGAACTTGCATCTTAGCATGATGGTGGCAAACAGAATCTGAGGTATTCAGGATGGACAAGGGCATTATGGATACAAGCAGGAGCAAAAGAGTTGGATCCAAAGTCTAGAGAATGTGGCAGAGTCGGATCCATGGACTGGATCCAAACCCATTTGTTAAGGAAGCATGAAAAGGACATCACATCTACAATTATGTATTTAAATGGCTCGTAGAAGTCAGTGAACTTTTTATACAGGTTATGTCATACACAGTGATGGGTGGCCATGGTGGTGCAGCAGTTAGCGTTGCCGCCTCACAGCAAGAGGTTCTCAGGTTCGATTCTCGGCTGGGGTGCCTTTTGTGTGGAGTCTGTATGTCCTCCCTGTGGTCGCGTGGGTTTCCTCCGGGTGCTCTGGTTTCCTCCCACATCCCAAAGACATGCAGTAGGTGGATTGGATACTCTAAATTGGCCCTAGGTGTGAGAGAGAGAGAGAGAGTGTGTGTGTGTGTGTGTGTGTGTGTGTGTGTGTGTGTGTGTGTGTGTGTGTGTGTGTGTGTGTGTGTGTGTAAGGTTGGGCGCCGGGCTAGCAACTCGACACCGTAAAAAACTCCACTGCCAATCATGAGTGGACAGATGATCCGCTGTGGCGACCCCTAACCGGGAAAAGCCGAAAGAAGAAGAAGAATGTCATACACAGTGATCATTGGTCGTGATCAAACTGTGAAAATACATGACAATCAAATCACAGTCATATTCAGAGACTGAACAAGTCAGTTAACCTAAAAAAAGGAAAAGTTATTGGGTTGCATGAACTTCTTTACAAGTTTGTCATCAGAGACACCTGTCATACCTGTGGACACTGCAGATGAGGAAGCCATTACTGCACCTGTGGTGAAAGAAGGCAATTCTTTTTAAGCTTCCAATTTAACTGTTACTACCTCACTTAGATATTCTAAACATTTAAGCTATGGTCCTACTCACCTGAAGGGCTTTTCTAGATAGCTGTGAAACTAATTCCCATGGTAACATCAATTGTCTCAATGAACCTTCTCAGTTAGAAAATGCCACTGAAATCTTTGGAATTTTAACTACTGTCATAATGCTTATAAGTTAAGCATAATGAATATTCAGGGTGTTCAACACATGACTACATGTACAGACTGAAGGCCCTGTCACTGTACTCTATCTTATAGGCTGCTAAGAGGCTACTTGTGCCTGACCTACAGAGCAGTCTATGACCCTGCCCAAATGAAATTCATGTACATCCGCAAATCAAACGGGACAAGATTCACTTGCTCTAGGGATCTTAACCTAACTTGCAACATTAATAGAACATGCT
Source organism: Protopterus annectens (assembly GCF_019279795.1). Taxonomy (NCBI): domain Eukaryota; kingdom Metazoa; phylum Chordata; order Ceratodontiformes; family Protopteridae; genus Protopterus; species Protopterus annectens. The sequence continues at coordinate 158,897,425 of NC_056730.1, read as the reverse complement.
GAAGACACAGATACAGTGGACATAAAAAGTTTACACACCCCTGTTAAAATGCCAGGTTTTTGTGATATATAAAAAAAGAGACCACAATAAATCATTTCAAAACTTTTCCCACCTTTAATGTGACCTATAACCTGTACAATTCAATTGAAAAACAAACAAATCTGTTAGGGGAAAAAAATGTAAAAAATCAAAACATACAATAAGCTGGTTGCATAAGTGTGCACACCCTTAAACTAATACTTTGCTGAAACACCTTTTGATTTAATTACTGCATTCACTTTTCTTGGGTACACACTTGCCATCAATTAAAAAGACTCTGATTAACCCCAAATAAACTTCAGCTGTCCTAGTAGTAGGCATTTTAACAGTGGTGTGTATACTTTTTATATCCACTGTATGTCTCCCAGAGATTGCCATTCCTGTGGCTCAAACTCCCAATTCACGTTAAACAGAGCTCCTCAATGACCCGATTTAAGTGTAACTTAGACATCTGGATGGGAGACAATAAATTTACCTTAGGGGTGTCACCTATGTCCCTCTTGGATAAGGGCAGTTAGAGCTGATCATAGACTCACTCTGCAAATATATACCATACAACTTGGTCAGTAAGGGAAAAAGGGTATAACATGGCTAGGCTTATAATGGCCTTAGGGCCAATAGCCTAGTAACCTCCTAGGAACCTATTTAACATTTGTCAATCTGATATGCCACCCTCCAAAGGCCCCTTTCAGGCATGACTTGAGACAAAAAGCAAACAATGGTTAAAAATGTATATTACAGTAAGTAACAGGTTATAGTCCATTTGAAGCAATAATTGTAGACCGTTCAAAAATCTGGATATAAATATTTCTGAAGTTGAATACAAAGTAAAACAGATGGATTAATAACAAATCTCTAGTAAAGTTCTATACACTCCATCAAGAAACAATATGACAAAAATGCTTGCAGATACCAGTAACTGATCTCTGATAATGCCTACAGAGTCTATGAACTAAAAACTATAATAATAATATATAGAATAAAATGGTTTATTACCAAAATCTCTCAAATAACAATTGCAAGTGTGCGTTTATGTGACCCGAAATGTCAGAAAACACATTACCGATCGTTCACATAACCGAAAGTAGGAATTAAGGAAAGTCGACAACTCAGGAATGTCAACTTTACTGAAAATATCCACACGTCCAGTTATGTGCTGCAAACATTTTGCAGGGGGGGGGCAAGACCCCCTGCTCTTTACATACAAACTCTGAGATCACACTACAGTGAAGGAAAAGGTAAATTTCCAGATCCCCACTAAAGTGCGATCTCTGTTCAAAATAACAAATCCACAAGAGAGAATGCACACTAGCATTCGCTCTTGTGGATTCGTCATTTTGAAAATCAATGTTACGACACCTCAAAACATTGTGTTTTGCCTTTCCAGGTCATGTAACTGACATGCAACATTTTGATGGTAAACCAATAAAACACTACCTGAAAGGTACATCTGTTGAATAAACTGTTACACAAGTGGGTATCGGACACAGATTTGATACATTAATACGTTTGGTAATGGGAGCCTCAGGTAGGAAGATGATTAACTGCTTAGTGTTAACTTGCTATTTATAGTGTATGAACAAATTATGAACTGTATTTTATAAAGTTTTTAGAAGGCATGCTACTGAATCAAATATTTCACATTAAGAGACTATATCTTATACGAGTTCCAAGCATAAGAAAGGGGTATGGTATCTTATGTATTCATACTGGATGCAGCTGGTACACTGTGTTCAAAGTAAGATTCAGCTGTGAAAATTCACAATTACTATTTAGCTCAGGTCAGCATAAACTTGTTGTTTTATTTACTGCTTATTGTGTTGCACTTCCAGAAGTGTCTTGGCTTCCGGTTAGTTGATGTCACTACAGCTGTGCTGTTACCTTGCCATACAGACTATTACCGCTAAAGTTTTTGAATCATTTAAAGTCTTGGGGTTTTAGTCAAGATATAATACTCATCTCCGTTAACACATGTGCACACACGTGCTTGGACAAACACAGGGTGAGTGTTATCCACAAGAAGGCATATGAGAATTGTGGATGACCTCTATCAGAAGCCATAGTAAATAGAGACTCGAGAGAATTTAACATGTAATTCATAGAAGAAACTTGCTCAGAAAATCATTTTACCAGAAAAAGGCAGCATTTTTCATAAAAAAAGAGGGAGAGCTGTACCAAAACAACAAACCAGAATCTGAAAATACGAAGAGACAGCTTACAGAGAAACAGGAAGGTGTAAGCCTAAACTATGAACACCTGCTTAGAGAAAGAAGTATGCAAAGGAAATAAAGGCATAATTTTATAGCATCCAACTATCCAAGCCAAAAAGAAATTCCTAATACCACTGAAACTGTAAATAACTTAATGTATGTTTATTCTTTCTCAGCAATACCCTTTCTATTATGGCCATCTATTGCCTTTATGAATTTGTGAAGATTAACTGTGGTTATATGCAACACTGCTGCTAACGTTTCTGACATTTCTGTCACTTTGTTAACTCGGTACAGTGGCTAACCCAAGAATGGAACATTTTAGCCGCAGCCTGGGATAGGTCAGAGTAAACATATAAGTCAGAGGAACATAACTTGACAGCAAGAGCAACACACTTTGCATCTTATATTCTTTATAAGTTAGGTATCACATTTAATATTTTAATTGTAAAAGGTCAGCTGAAGTCTACAAATCCTTTCATTTTATCACACTCGCATACAAAAAAATGGATGCAGATTCTGGACTAACAAAACAATCATACTTTTCAGCAGGGACCCAATAACATGGACATAATGATAAGAGAGACTACCACCACAGAAAGTAATGAACACATCATTACTGTCGTCATCTGCAAATAAAAAGAATCCAGAATTTAGACAACAGTGCTACATCACATTCTGGGTAACATCTGTCAGCTGGAACAGTTTCTGAAAGGTCAGAGCCCCAAACAGCTTTCACTGTTAGAAAGGCTACAAGCTGAAGAATGCAGCATTGCCAATCTGAGGGTTTCAACATTTGAAAGGGGATTTGTCATCTAAACTTCACTGGCTTTACAAATCCTATAAACTATGCCCTTGAGTTAAAAGCAATAGTTTTAGGTAACTGTGTTTCAGTGTTTTGCAATCAACAGCGACAACCAAGACCAACATTTCTGAAAGGAGAAAGGCAGGAGCACAAAATAACAGGGATCACTGAGCGTCGCACAGTAAGCAAGTCAAGTAAGTGATGGTGAATTAAATCAGTTCCCCAGGTCTGAAGCTCGCTATATCAATCACTACACTACAGTTAACTCCTAGCAAACCGAAGTGACGGCCAGAGTTTCCCTTTCCTTTTTTCGTTTTTTGTTCTGTTTAAGGCCTTAGCAAGATGAAAGAGACTTAAGGCAAATGTGTAGCACAATGGTATTCACTAAAAAATATTATGCAAATAATTCAAAGGGAAAAAATATCTTCCTAGAGGGTATGCAAGAGTACTGCTTGTAGAACTGACATTTCTCTAGAGATAACACAGAAATTTCAGGCACATTCTGTCTCACAAGTAACTGCAACTGAAACTAAGCAGGGAACATTAACTGATTCTCTTACTCCTCTGGGAAATATATGGTTTCAAAGCCAGACTGCGTACTTGATGAGAGTCAGTAATTCAGTTTTTGCTGTGCAAAATGGCAATATTTGAAATGAGGTGCAAAGATAAGTCTACGAAAAGACTTCGAATGTCCTCTAAGAATTCTGCAAAGAAAAAAAATACTGAGTTTGCTACATTCACCGATTTCCATCTAGTAAAAACAAGTACAAACCATAAAGCCATAAATGTGTCCATAAATACACTGCATAAAGCCATAAATGTGTCCATAAATACACTGCATGAGAAACAATGTTGAATTAACAATGAAACAGACCAGAGTCTGTGGGATTGATTCTGAAACCCACATGTATAACCTCACAACTGCAATACAGATTAGCATTTTATGAAACACTCAAAGGACAAGTTAATCGTTTCACATTTATAGCCCATGTAAAGAATAAGGATAACTAAAATATATGTATTTAATTACTTATGTAATCGAGGTCCACTGGAAGCACTAGAGACATCAATTATAAACAGAACACCAAGTGATCAATGAAATAATAAAAGTTAATACCGAAGGGCAGATGACAATGTGACACATAAGAAGCAAATATGCTGGTTCAGCACAAAATCTGAAATATAAACACATTCTACAGATTTAGTGACATACCATATGATGTCATTTTCTGCATGGACAATAAATAAGTATGCACGCACTCAACACACACACGTGTGTGTGTGTGTGTGCATATATATATATATATATATATATACATATACATATATATATATATATATATATATATATATATGTACACACATGTACACGCACAGACACACACACACACACAAAAACCTTCTTTTCCTCTTTTCTGATTCAGATGTACATATCTATACGCACTAACACATTCTATAACTAGAACATTATCTTGCATGGGAAGATAAGACTGCAGCAATGCCTACCCCTAGTGATGACACACAGTAATGCAAACGAAATCATAAGAAATTGGATTGATGTTAAAAAGGAAATGTTTCTTCTGCAGGAGGTACAGGTAGCCGTATTTACTGTGCTGCAGTTTAGGCACACAGCATTAATGACAACTATTACCATCTACATATTTTTAAAGCATCCCTGGCTGCTCACAACAGGAGATGCTTAATAGCAAAACAACCCAGAGAGATGGGGCAAACACAAGTACACCAGGGTTCAGGTTTGGAAAAACCTCTGCTATTTCCAGGGCACGCCACCAGCAGAAATGCAGAGAACATGCATGGGATTTCCATTTCAGAACAGAAGTGCATGCAATGCATGAACTGTGTGATAGGCACAGGTTTGTACATTGTATTGCAAAGTATAATTAAGACGTACCCAAAGGCTTATACAATGTGCAGAAAAACAACATCCATTGCTTTGCTTTGTATTTCAGATGTAAATCTGACTTCTTCGTGTTAAAGCATCTATGGCCTTGTGAACATTCTTGCATAAAATGGAGACTGTACTACCAAGCATAAATTAGGGTGGGTAGTCGTACCCTGTTGCCACCACAGATTTCAATTGCAGAAGTAGATGAGGAAGTGGGTGACAAAGTAGCTCAGGCTTAATGTGGGTTTTCTTTTTTTTGTTACATAGCTCATTTGCTTATGTTTTGCAAATCGAGTGCAGCAGTGTGCCTCTGCAGCTGACAACAGCTGAGACGAGACACCTGTAATCATACAAATATGCTAGCATTCATGCATACTGATCCAAAGCAAATATAACTGTTTCCTTGTTTCATGTGTCATACACACCCATGTCCATCCACTAACCTGAACATTTTCTTCAACGATGCATTCCAGAGCATTACTAGTTATAACAAAAATCTGTTTCTTTAGGTCTGTCTGAAATGTCCCTCCTCCCAGGTATCACATATACATTTCTCTTTCTCCTTTGCTCTTTCTCATTAGCTTCACACTATGTGTCCTGTGGTGACCCAGTGAGTCCTCATCAGAAACTCTCCTTGTGCCCATTACTTCAAGACCTTCCTGAAATAACTCCTCCTATTTTCCTTACCAAAATAGTAACTCTCCCCTAAAGAGCCCAAAGTCCATCTCACAATCTGGCTACTAGAGCTGCAGTCAAATGAACGTTTCTCATAAACCTAGATGACAAGGAGGACATTTAGACTAACTGCTGCTGGATTTACAAATAAGGAATGGCTAAGTTAGGTCTTAGCACAAGGTGATAAGGAGGAAGCAATACACAATAAAATAACAGTATATTAATAGATGCTACTGTGAATGTTTTACATCCTTACAGACATAATACCGTACTGCTGGTGAAAATTTGCCACAACACAGTACAGTTTGAAAGTCACATGAAATGAAAATGTATGCAGAGGCACATCCGCTCTTGTGGTGTAGGCAAAACGTATACTTGTGTAAAATCTTACCATAACAGTAGATATTCCTCTCTTCACTGTTGCAGTACTCTTAACAATAGGGATCCTCTGCCAAGGGCAGTCTGACCAGGAAAAAAATTATTTTGGTTGTAAAGGGTACACCGTACATCACACATATGTTTTCCGTGCATGGCATAGGGCATAAAGGTGGCATCCTGATATACCATCCTCAGAACTGAAAAAGCCCCAGTAGGAATTACAATCCAAAGGAGGTCCCCCATCCTACATCTGAGGCATCTATGAAAAGTTCCTGAGAGGGAACTGGAGGTTGAAGGACAACTGATGAATCCACCAATGAAGTTCCAGCGAGAGGCACTAAAGGAGAAGAACTAGAAAATCTAAAGGACGAGAATGGTGAAGCCAAACTGACTTTAGAAACCACTGAAGCTTTCTCATGTGGAGCATGGCAACAGGGAACATGGGAATGGTGAAAGCCATGTAACCCAGAGCCTTCAGAAATTCTCTGGCTGTGATTGAAGCCAGAAGAAGAAGGGAATGAAAGAACGCAATGAGAGTTAAGGCCTTGGGAGGAGGCAGGGAGGCCAGAACTGTAACAGTCCGGATCCTACAATCCAGAAAAACATAATCCTGAGAAAGGGTCAGAAATTACTTCAGGAAATTTATAGTAAACCCCAGGCTTTGCAAGAGAGAAGTGGAAAAAGTGAAGATTCTGAAGTAAGACCTCTTGAGAGGAGGCCTGAATAAGCAGGTCGTCCAGGTAGAGAAACACTTGTATCCCCCCTTAGCCTACAGAAAGCAATCACTGACGCAAGGCATTTGGTGAAGTCCCTTGGGACAGTAGAGAGGCCAAAGGGCAAAGAAGAGAACTGAAAATGCCAGGAAGCAACAGAGAAATGTAAAAACTTCCTGAAAAAAGATGACTAGGAATGTGTAGATGAGCATCGTTGAGATCCTGGGAAACTAGGAAAGCCTGATTAAGCAGCCAATGAAATAACCTTTGAAGAGATAGCATCCAAAAGGAAGGGACCTTCAAAAAGGTGTTTAGCTGAGAAAGACCCAGAGTGGATCTCCAACTGCCTTCTTTCCTGGGGACCATCATCATTCTGGAGTAAAACCCTTTCCTCCTCTGAGGAGTTGACACTTCTTGAATTGTTCCTTGAGCCAACAGACCCCGAAGCACCTCTGGAACAAGGGGAAGTTATTCCTGAGGAGGCTGAGGAATGTGCAGCAAAGGGGGAAGAGATTTCCAAACCATGCAATAACCCTGGTGAATTATGAAAGAACCCAGGAGGCTTGGGTAACCTTTACCCAGATAGGAAGGGGCAGAGAAAGAGCAATGTGAATGAGAAGAACAGGATCGTCAGACAGCAGCTGGTTTATCAGGAAAAGGAGGCTTCTGAGTAGAAGGAGTTTGGGTAGCCTTAGCAGGAGGAGCCCTTCTACTACTATTTTTACCTCTGGGGATTTGAGACTGTCTGCGGACAAATGCAGGCTTATTAGGATAATTTCTCTGAAACTTGGGCACAGGGAAAATAAAAATAAGCTTCACCTCCTGTAAGGCCTTACCCTTTTCTTGCTGGGACTTAAACAACTCTGCAGCAGCATCACCAAACAAATGCTTATTATCCAGAGCAGCATCCATCAGTTTAGCTTTGCTATCATAAGGCAAAGACTGAAGTCTGAGTCAGGAAAACCTCTTCAAAACAGATCCAAAAGCAACAACCCTAGATGAAGCATCAGCTGCATTTAACAGAATGATGAGCTACTTCAGAAGACATCCCAAGCAAAGCAAGAGCAGAAGCCTTACCCTCAGGATCTGGGAAATCAGAAATAGCCTGACAGACTTGAGAAAGAAGAGGCAACAACGTACCTAATCATGTGTGGCCGATAGTTAACAGCTCTAAAGGCTAGGGAGGCAGAAGTATACACCTTCTTACCCAGCCTCTCCATGTTTCTGTTATCCTTATTAGATGGCAGAAATTTGGTGGAAGGCAACAATTTGGAAGGATTATCAGTAGCCACTGACACCGCAGAGGGACACTTATAAAGAAACTCGCCATCCTCAGGCACTTTATAAAACCTATCAGTTTTTTTGGGAGCAGGGGGTTGAGAGTCAGGATCCTGAGAAGCAGTGGAAAAGGTTTCCGACAAAGATGCAAGAGCAGTAGGAACAGCACAGGGCCTAGGAGACTCCATTTGAAGAAGCTCACAGTACCTCTTCTGAATATCAGACCCCGAAGCAAAGTCCCATTTGAAAAATTCCATCATTCTGGAAACAGTATCACCAAAAGATATCTTCTCAAAAGGATAGTCAGGACTGATAGACTCTTATTCCTCAGAACCATAATCAAGTGGTGAAGGAATCTGGGAAAATAAGTCAGGAACTCTTCATCAGAATCAGCTGCATCCTTCTCTGAAGAATCCGGTTCCCTGGGTCTCTTAACAGGGGTAGAAGACCAGAAGGAGCAGGAACAGAAACATCCTGTGGAGGCTTGAGAGCCATAACAGTGTTAAACAGGCCTTCAGTTACGTTTTGCCATTCACTTTGAGGATCTTTGGGAGCAGGCAAAATATGTTTAGTTTTTTGCTTCCTTTTGAGTGGGATGTCAGCCTTGAAAAATTTTGGAGGCTGAGACCCCTGACGGCACTCAATATTTGTATTCAGAACCTCTTCCCTTACTAAAATATGAGGAGCACCACTAGGGCCTTCAGTAATAACCAGCCACAGCCCCCCCTGTACATCTGAGGCGAAAGTCTGCAAAACCTCCATGGGCATGTATGGCGTTAGGTCCATGCTGGCCTCCAAACAAGTTGTGGTAAAGGAATCTGAAAAAGAAACTGGACAATCCTCTGGGCCTTCACCAGTTTCAAGACAGATATCCAGCGGAGGCGGTAACAGCTGAAGAATCAGACCAAACTTTCTTGGCCTTTTTCTTCGCAGACAGCTGTACCTTGGCCCAGGAAGATCTTTCCATGTTATCCTTAGCCAACAATTTAAGTTGTTGGTTCTCAAGGTAAATCACGAGGGAAGAAAGCCAACTCTGCAACGTCTTAGGGACAAAGGACTGACAATTCTCCCAAGACGTATGGTCCTGGAAAGCACCTAAACAGAACAAGCACTGCTTGTGATGATCTTTATGGGGAATCCATCTCCTGCACTGGCATTTCCCCTTTCTGGATGACATGAGACCCAACAACCAGATAATAAGGCAAACGTAACTTAATAAAACCAAAAAAAATCCCAATGGGGCACTACCTGAAAGCGGCAGAACCAGCAAACAAACTAGCATTCAGACTGACGATCAAAGATGGTTTTCAGATTGGCGGTAAAGAAGTTCTGAGGATGGTACATCTGGAAATCACCTTTATGCCCTATGCTGCACCACAGCATATGTTTGATGTACAGCGTAACCTTTACAACCAAAGGGCTTTGCTATACTGGCCGGATGTCGGGCTGCCCTTGGCAGGGGATCCTTATTGTAAAGAATGCTGCAACAGTGATATGGAAGGGCATCAATCAGTACAGTACACTTAATTGCCACTGACCTTACAGCACAATGCATAAATTTGGGGTTATAACACAAGAATGTACCAGATACAGGCACTACTTAATGCTGAACCGTTCTGCACAATAGAGTTCACCAACGCAGTTGTTAAAGTTTACTTAAGTTCTTGACTCCTAAGTACTTTAAAATAACACTAGAACATATATTTAAAAGAATACACTATTTTTTTAAATAAAATAATCAGTATGCTATAAAAAAGTATATTCAACAAAATAATCACTAAAAAAGAACAGGTGAATATTACAAAGTTCAAAAGTACTTGTTGAAGCTGGTCCGTTATCCCAATTCAACCAAATTTCACAAGATAACCTCAAAGTATGGCTGAAAATTATTTATTTTGCAAAACCAAATCAAAACACAAAACCTCTTTGCACCCTCCTGTGTGCCTTTCAGTCTGCAATATCCCAAACTAGTGCCAAAATCCATCTACAGTTTTCCAGGTCAGAAAACAAAGACCAACAGTTAGCAAAATGTAAACGAGAAAAAAAAACAGATCTTACAAATAGGCAGACGAATAGCTTAACATGGCACATAGTTGTCTCCCAATACCAGATAGTTGGCATGAATTTGTCCATAAAGACTTAAAAAAGGAAAAAGTCACGGAAATTTAGAAGCCATATAGCTAAAACACTTTATGTCCTTAAAGTCATTTGCATATATCTTGCTTAAACAAATTAATGCTTGGTCATATGGGGAGTGCTGTGCAACTGTAGTAGCATTGGGAGTCTCTGCCTGCAATGTTCTTAATATATGCTGGAAGTGATTTCAGTTTGGAGGGAGAAATCTGTTGATGCAACAATGTTACCGGTATGTTTAAGTCTGGGATGAGAGTGGGGGCTTGCCTCCCAAATGAGGGGGAGGGGGTGCAGGGGGCATAAAATTATTTGAGTACTTGTTTTAATTTTGAGATTGGTTTACTTTTCTGATACTGATGATTTCAGTGCTGCCTACTTTGGAGATTTTGTAGCAGCAATATTTTTTTTCTTATTATTCCAATTAAGAGTGGTTTGATATTTTAGTCATATGCATTGTCTTATACAGTCGTGTGTGTTTTGCTGACCAGACTGTGGCTTACTTTCAGGGCAGATAGTGTTATTCATAATGTATAGGGGAAATTTGACCAAGGAACCATGGAAATTCTCCAACTTTTTAACCAATCGTGCCACTGGTTCTTTACAGTTACCTAAGCTAACACCAACTAAAGCAGATGGGACCTTAGTTTAACACCTTGTCCAAAGAATGGCACATTTAATAGTACAGTGCCATCCTAAGCTAAACTACAATATCACCATTTGAAAATTATAAACCCAAACACCTAGGGTGAGAATAGAACTCACAATTTTCTGTTTCTCCAGCATCAAATGTAAGTATGTGATGTATTATAACACTGACACACATGCACATTTGGTAATATTATGTGGGTACCTCTCAAACACCTTCTCAGTTCCATCTCCAGTAAAATCCAAAAATCTAATTAGAGGTCAATAAACTGGCAAACTATGAACCAACATTTTCTAGGGATGCCACATTTTTCATGAATCCACATCATTGGCACTGTGCTGACAGAAATCTAACACTGACAGACTTGAATACTCCACCATATTTAAAACACATCTCACACTTGCATCACATTTCAATTGTCACAGCAGTTCCTTAACTGCTGTGGCAATTGAAATGTAACGCAAGTGTAAGTCCAGGCTTAAAAGAGTTGATATCTGTTCAGCCAGTTTTGAAGCGTAAAGCTTTTCAAAGATGAGTGTTTGTATGTGTATGTGTGTGTGTGTGCGTATGTAATATATATATATATATATATATATATATATATATATATATATATATATATATATATATATATATTTGTTAATAATTATTTTAATAGCTGTTTATTTTTTCATCTTTTTAAGTGGTTCAATTTGTATTATGTGATGCATTACACAATGCTTATAATTGAGTGTGGGCTCTTTAAATGTTATACACTGGAAGTCACATGATGATGGGATGTGTTTTAAATATGATGGAGTATTCAAGTGTATTTCATCTGATGAAGTCCGTTTATCACAGGCGAAAGCACTAATTGTGGTTGTTTTAGTGAATAAAGTTGGAGTAGTTACTGTTTCTGGGTCCTGCTGCTTTTTATTGTGGATGTTAACTGTGTGTGACAATCACAAAGAACTAAGTTATATACCATTCCTATTGCTCCTGAGCAGGTCAATTCACATAGTCTACCTCCCTCTTCCCATCAGTCAAAACATTAGATTTTTTTGTAGATCAAACTGTTTCAGCTTAGTTAGCATATCTTTAGACTAAAAATCGTCTAAGGCCAGCTTTGAGAGAAAAATTGCACAGGACACTAAGAATAATCACAAGGCTTTCTTTAGTTATGTTAGGAACCTGGGTGGGAATTCCTAGATATGCTCAGAATTAGTCCAAAATGACAAAAAATACACCAAACCCACAGACATTGCCAACATCCTAGCTGACAGGTTCAGCGCAACCCCCACCCTCCCCACCAAAAGGGCAAATATCTGTCCCAGCAGAGTGCTGCCCCCCTGACATCTCAGATGCTCAGGTAAGAGCCGCCCTCTCCAAAGCAAAAAACACAGCATCAATGGGACCAGACGGTGTCCCAGGCTGCATCCTACATGAACTCCAAGAGCAGCTTAACCCAAACATAAAACTACTGTTCAATCTCAGCCTTACTACAGGATATGTACCCAAAGAGTGGCATACAGCAGCGGTGGTCCCTCTCCACAAAGGTGGTGCCTCAACAGATCCTGGAAACTATTGCCCCATAAGCCTGACTAGCTTGGTCTGCAAAGCTATGGAAAGGATCATCATGGACCTTATAAATAAAGATATTGGGGACCTACAGACACTGGATCCTACCTAGTTTGGCTTTGTTAAGGGCAGATCCTGCCTCTTATACCTGATCGATTTCTTTGAAACAGTCACCAAAGCCATTGACGAGGGGAAGGTGGTCCACACAGCCTACCTGGACCTCGCAAAAGCCTTCGATACAATATCCCACTCGGGCATTATAGATAAGCTCACCAGCTTAAATATAAACCCCTATGTCACTAGATGGGTTGCAAACTGGCTCAAGGACAGAACCCACATGATTAGAATTGCTGGAGCCATGTCAGACTCCAAACCAGTTACAAGTGGCGTCCCACAAGGCTCAGTCCTGGGACCTCTCTTGTTCGGTATATATTTCTCAGAGGTACAGGCCAAAATGGATGGACTGTGGTTGACCAAGTTCGCAGATGAGTGCAAACTGGGCGCCATAATCGACTCTCCAGCCGACACAAGCATCCTCCAAAGGGGCCTCATAGAAACAGACAACTGGTGCCAGAGCCATGGCCTCAAGCTAAACGCCAAAAAGTGTATAGTCATCCCCTTTGGCAAAAACAAAGTGCCCACAAATTACCACATAAGTGGTAATCCATTAAGTACGGAAGAAGTAATTAGGGACCTGGGGACCCAAGTTGATAGCAATCTCTCATTTGACAACCACGTGGCCAAAGTGGTTAGAAAAACATTTTATATAGCCCACCTAATCATGAAGGGATTCACATCTAGATCAGGGGAGGTCATCGTGCCTCTTTACTCATCCCTCATCAGGCCCATAATTGAGTACAATGCCCCTTTTGGGATGTACCTTACCAGACACCTGCAGCAACTGGAAAGACCCCAAAAGTACCTCACCAAGAGGATCAAAGGGCTCAAACAGATGCCATATGCTGCCCGGTTAAAGAAACTCCAGCTCTACTCAGTGGCATTCCGCCTGCTCAGAGGCGATCTCTGCCTGATGTATAAAGCCATGTCCAACCCGGAATTAATGGACATGCTGCACCTCAGAAAATCCAAATCCCATCGAGCTACGCTCAAGAGACTTGAACCTCAGCACTGAAATAAATAGGACATGCTGGAGGGACAGATTCATAACCCAGAGGCTCCCTTCACTCTGGAATAAAATCCCAGTCCAGGTTAGGCAGAGTCCCTCATTGACTCTCTTCAAGAGGAATCTTGATGAGTGGATGGGGGATCGTAGGTTTACCCCGGGTATCACTTCTTTGTCACTGTTAGACAGAGGCACAGTATACTAACCTCAAAAAAGGGCATAGCAAAATTAATTTAAAATGGGCGGCGAAAGCCAAACACACTCTGGCTAGGCTTATAAATGCCCTAGGGCAGATAGCCTAGTATGAACCTTTGAACCTATGAACAAGCCTAGCCAAGAATTTAGCCCATGTTCCAACAAGTCAACATCCTATGCCACTATCCAGCAGGGACATAGGTGGAAGCCCAGGGGTGTATTTTTTATTCTCTAACCAGTTATCCAGGTTATGCTCAAAAAGGTTTAATGAGGTGCTCTGCTTTACGTGGAGAGGGAATCTATTACACAAAAGGGGGAGACTCTGGGACACAAATTTGTCCCGCCAACAAGTCCTAGGAATGTCACAGACCAGGTTGAGGTCTCACGTGTGGGTTACTCAAGTAGAGCTTAACTTGGAGATATGCAGGAGTCCCATCAGGGTGGGGTCTGAGATTGCTTTGTATGCCAGACAGAGTTCACCTCTGAGGAGTCTGTAGGAGACCGAGTAGAGGGACAGGGCTTTTAGCCTATCTTTGTAGGGTAGATGTTTGAGGCCCTGAATTCTTCGGGTGAGGAATCTCTGTGGTTTCTACAGATGCTGCATGTGCTTTGTGAGGTATATGCCGAAAGGGGCACTGTATTCAATAATTGGTCTTATAAGAGAAGAATACAGGGATGTTATTGGCCATCTTGCCCCTGGATGAGATACCCTCACTAATGAGGTGGGTCATGTAGAAAGCTTTCCATACAACGGAGGCAATATGTTGGTCAAAAGTCAGTTTGCTATCAACCTGCAATGTGATAATTTGTGGGACATCATTCTCCCCAAAAGGGATGATGATACATTTTTTTGGCATTCAGTCTGAGGCCATGTTTCTGGTACCAGTCATTTGTTTGGGCGAGACCATCTTGGGGGATGTCCACATCACAAGGGGAATTGATGACAGCACCCAGCTTGTAGTCATCTGCAAACTTGGTCAGCCATAGCCCATTAGATTTGGCCTGCACCTCCAAGAAGTATATCTTAAACAGCAGAGGCCCCAAGACCGATCCCTGGGGTACAGCAGTTGTTACGGGTCTACTACTTGAGATGGCTTTCCCTATTTTTCTCTAGGTGGGTTCCATCAGTGAGGCAGTTTGCTACCCATCTGGATTGATGCCTAGTTGAGACAGTTTATCTACTACACCCGAGTGGGGAAAAGTATTGAACGCCTTGGCCAGGTCAAGGTAGGTGGTGTGCACAGTCTTCCCCTTGTCTATGGTCTTGGTGACGGTCTCAAAGAAGTCGACCAAATTTAAGAGGCATGACCTCCCCTTGACAAAACCAAATTGTGTGGGATCAAGTGTCTGGAGATTGCCAATGCCCTTGTTAATGAGGGCCATGATAATCTGCTCCATGGCCTTGCAGATCAGGCTAGTTAGGTTGATGGGTCTATAATTTCCTGGACCAGTGGACGCTCCACCTTTGTGCAAAGGGATGACAGTAGCTGTCCTCTACTTGGCTGAAATGAAGCCAGTACTCAGGCTTTGGTTGAATAGGGTGCCTAATGGTACTGCAAGTTCCTGATGGAGTTCATGTAGGATGCTTTCTGGGAAGTTAACGGGTCCCATGGAGGCTGTATTTTTCGCCTTTGAGAGGACAGTGATGACTTGTTCCCTAGAGATAAGGGGAGGAGGGCTGGTACTGGGGATGTCCTGTTTTACTGATGGGGGGGCCTATATCTACTGGGTTTGTATATGTGGTGTCCTTGGCCACCAGTTCAGAGCAGATCTGGATGCTTCTCTTGAGATTGCGGGCACGTGAGGAAAGCCTTATGACTGTCTTTAGTAGATGTGGCCAGTTTGGACTCAAAGTTTGCTTTGGAGGATTTCACTAGTGCTCTTATTTGCTTGTTCAGGCTAAGGAGAGATTGCTTCCAATTAGACACCTGCTCCTTCTTGGTCCTGGACAACAATTTTTCCTTTTATTATAGAGTTTATTTATTGTAGATGTCCACCAGACAGGTTTACTCTTCTCTGAGGAGGATGATTGTGTCCTGTCTGGTACTCCTGATTCCATGCAACTACATAAATGCTCTTATAGCACTTCCGTGTAGGTCTGGACATATGTGCCAGTTTCTGTGGAGGGGGAGGGGGCTGTGAAGCTGTTTATACCTTATCTCAGGAGGTTGTAATCAGGTTTGGCGAAGTTTTTTTGTTTGACTCTAGCTGAGGGGATGGCGGCATTGATTGGTGTTGTCTGTTCTTTTCTTATCCTCATTCCTCTCCCAGAGGGGGGGGGGGTGACTTCGAAAGTGACTGCTTTGTGGTTGGATCCTAGCAGGGATGATGATACTGTAGGGATGCTGCAGTGGTTACACATGTTGGTTAATACCAAGTCCAAGATATTTTTACCTCATGTGGGGGTGTCAATATGGTTTGTGATGTTAGGTTGGGAGGATGGCACAATGGTTAAGGTGTTTACTTTACAGACACAAGGAGCAGAGTTCAATTCTGACATGGGGTAACTGGTTAGGATTAAACTGGCCCACATTGTTAGTTAGCCTAGCAGTAATCTATTAACCTATGAAAATGCTTGCAACTAGGATTGTGTCAATGTGGTTAGTTTTCATTTATATAAATGTATGATTGCTTATGTCATAAGGGATAGTTTAATAAAGATGTTTAGTGTTTAAAAAAAAGAAAAAAAGAAAAATCACTACTTCTTAAAAAGTAAGTGAAAAAAAGTTTTAAAATACTTAAAAAATATGAGTAACAGATGAGTAGATAGTTTTTCACACAAAGTGTTTGGAAAATAATGTGGTAACTTGCTTCAAAATAGGCAACACACATAGTGCAAATGGATCTCAAATTAGCCCAGGGAAAAAATTATTTTTTTTTTTCATTCCCATGAAATTAAGAGAGTATTTGCAAGTTTGAGAGTCTCTATTTTCTCTAGGAAATGTGAGGCAATGACAATTTAAATACCATAAATATAGCAAAAAAAAAAAAACAGCTCTAAGAAAAACATGAGGCAGAAACACAGGCAAACACTGGGCCAACTTCCTTCATAAGGTGCTGCTTTGAGCAATAACCTTGGTCTCAGTCTTTGATGTCCAAGCTCAGTCATGATTTTGTAGAACAGCTTTAGCATGTGGACAAGCTGAAATGATATGCACATCAGAAAAATTCCTACAATAAGGATTTCACCACATTCTTTTCTGATGTGTCGTTTCTAGTGAAAACAAATTTAGATTCTTCGGGCACTTCAGTTAGGTTTTCCAGCTTTACAGCTCATGAGACATAAAGCTTAACAGTTCAGGGTCAAGATCATGCCTGGGTCATAAATGAAACTGATCCTCACACCATTTCACCCCAACACTTTTAAATTAATAAATTAGATCATATAGTGTGCTAAAAATAAAAATGCAGTCATTTTTCTTATCCATTTTCCTAAATTTATTATTTCTGCTAAAAAAGGTGGATTGCTGACTAGATTTACTTAGACTTCTTTGAGTCCATGTCGGCAAGTCCAGATACTGTATGTGCACACACTTGTTGACATTTCATGGGACCTGCATTCACAGGTGTAAGGACACAGCCATAATGATCACTAAGTGATGCTAGCTGCTGTCCCCTAGTGCTGGGGACCCATCAGATATCATCAGGTAATCATTTGTTGCAGTCACCACCTCAAGCACTGAATTAGCCTAGCCCAGCCCACATCACCTCCTTCTGGAGTAAAGTGGGTAGGGGGTGGCTTTCATTTTAGTAAAATCTGGAGACATCAAAGTAATTTTTCCTGAAACAGAGAAGGTTAATAATATCCTGCCATACTCACACTTCTGCTCCCCTCTAAATGTTCCCTCTCCCCCATCCAGTTTTAGTGATGTGCTCGTGATTATGAAGTTTACCATTGGCTATCCTACTGCTCCTTTGCCTTTGTCCAGAAATGCTTCAATCAGTGTCTAGAGAAAAAGGCTAAGGACTCTAAGGTGATCTTGCCATGAAACATATCCTGAAGGGTGCCATATTTGCAACTGCCAATAGTTCATAGTTTAGTCACAATTCTGTTTCCAATGCTGCCAAGAAGGCAGATACCTTCTCTACAACTCCACTGGAATGTCATTCTCACCAAGCCCTCAGAACAGATTTTCTTGTAATATCTTTGGTCCATTATAGGTCAAAGAGAGCTCTCTTTCTTCTGCATTTAAATTTCACCTTCCCAGCAGGGTACTTAGATCTAACAACCAAAATCTAATCGAATTGTATAAACCAAATCGTCCCCCTGGTAAAAATCTCCTAAACTTTAGCTTAGCACGACTCTGGAACTCCCTACCTCCTGCCATTCGCACCACTTTCAACCACCTTACATTCAAAAAATCTCTTCACTCTCATCTACTTTCCCAGTGGGAATGCTCATGCTCACATCCTTCATGATTCATACTGACTTGACACTTTCCTCTTTTAAAAAAAAAAAAAAAAAATGTTTTTTGTACACTACATTGTCTGCTCTGTTGCAATTGTTTCTTACTTTCTAAATTGAAATGCTTACCTTTTCTAGCCTGTATCATCTAAAATGTTTACCACCAGTTGTTCTTCCTAAAAGTGTTTGCTCTAACTGTAATGTGAACAGTACTCTGTCTACCACATACTGTATGCTCTATTTGTAAAATTATTGTAATATGGATGTAAATCTTACTGTAACCTTATCTGGAGCTTTTCTCCCCAGGACTCCATTAAAAATGGGTTCATTTGGCCCAATGGACTATCCTAGTAAACCAACTGCAAATAAATAAAATAAATAAATAAATGTTCCATCCTACCTCTGAAGAGGCATCTAAAACTGTGTACAGGGTTAACAAAAAGGTTTTCTTGTCTATTACATTGGTACTAATGTCCTTTATTTAGCCCTCCGTATTCATCCACATCCATTTTATCCACTTCAAATCAGGCTCTGGAGAAGGTGGCAAGATTTTCTGAATCTGGGATCAATGAGAATTTGAAAAATACATTTTTGGTGTAGCTTCTACAGTTAGTTTTCCAGAACCTACTAAACTTGACAAACTGAGGGATTTGCCAATGCTGGGTGGCATGGTTTAAGTTCTATTGCTTTAAGGATATGGTGAGCCAGGCCACCATGGATACCAATTTAGGGTGATATCCTTTTTGGATTTGGCTGAGGATATCTAGAAGAGGAACCAACCATTAACTGCAGTGAATGATCTTTATAACAGCCCTCCTCACTTCTACTTCCTCTTCTAGCCTCCCCATCACAGAGTGAGGAAGGAGGAGGAGAAGGCTGACTCCACTGGCCAGCAGTCATATCCTGACTACGTTGCAGAACTGTCTGTGGGAGACAAGTCCTCCAACTTTGAACCAGCATAGACCGATATCACTACAAAACAGTGAAGAGTGGGTTCTGTGTATAGTCATGATTATCCAGGTCTTTGATTTTAAGGTTACTTATCATCAGGAGCTTTGCTTAGAAACTAGATACTTTCTACACAGTTCTTGAAATAAACCCAGCTGAATTCTTACTCTAAGCTCCCCACAACTAATCTATTAACTCACAAACAGGGAGTTATTTAAATTCTGTGCAGCACTTTAAATATCTAGGTTTCCATCTTGACCCACAATTTATAGTTTCCTCACCCATCTGTTAACACCTGAGACAAGAAGCACCATCACAAAAGGTGCATTTCTGCTAGCACTAGAACATGCCATCCCTCTCATGATTGCAGGTTCTTCCACCAACTGCAACAGACTCCAACCTCTACTAAACAAAGGTTGCAAGTACATAACAGTACACACACACAAAATAAGTAGCAAACAACTGCTATGAAAGAGAAGAAAATAGAAGAGATTACTAAGATTATGAAAAAGAAGACTGTGATGCAAAAAGCATCACTGCAAAGTAGATGTTCGGCACAGACACAGCTCACAAATATAAGAAATAGAAGATAACATTTTTAGAAGTACACACAGCAGTCATAACTTAGATTAATAGAAAGACCACTGGACTAAGGGAAGTTTGGTATTTTAGGCACTGAATGCAGAAACTTTCTTACAAAAATGTTAGAATAAATCTGAACTATGAAAGCAGCAGCAAAGAACAAGATAGCGTAGAGGAGAAGTGCACCCACTACTTGCCCCAGCTACAAGCACACTTGGTTCCAGGTATAGCAATAAGAATGTTTAGAACTGTGCTGAAATAGGAACCTCAGAAGAGGGCATCACAACTACTTCTTGATGCAGAATGCCTCCAATGTCAAATCAAATGATTTACAAATGTTAACTATATTAAAGAAAATGACTGCAAGGAATATACTAGATCTTGTTATGCAAATTAAAGAGGACTACCAGGAGAAAATGACATTTCTTTTTTCCATCTCTGTAAACACAACTTGTAAGGCTACATTGGCAGCATACTGCAAGGAACTTAACAAAGCAGAAGGTATACATAGACAAGAGAGACAAAAACTCTATGAGCTTAATACATACACATGGAATAAAGGGGGAGGGGACATTGTTAATTCTTCTATATTTAAGAAAATTTTAATCAAGTCCAAAAGCACAGTGGCTTTTTAGAAGAAGTAATCTTCAAGAATGAGTGAAAGAAAAAGAAAGAATAATAGAGAATTGATAGTAAGAATTATTTTTACATAGAAGTGATGGAAACAAAACTAGTAGATGAATTCAAGAATGGAGAGGAGAAACAGTGCACCACTAACAAATGTAAGAAAAATAGGACAATGGTTGACAAAATATGGCATATTATCACAGCTGCAGAAAAGGTACAATACTGCAAGTCAAGCTGTCCTCAACAGCTTGTAATTTTTACATTTCTCCGTTAGTGAAGTGTCAGGTGACCGTGACCATAATGGGTTGATGTCAGAACAGCTGTTGTACCAGCAGACTACCAGATAAATATAAAATGTTACCTGATGGGATTAGGGAATTTATTAAATATCTATAATTTTTAGAATTCCTTGACATTTCTCTTCTCCTTATCATTGCCTCTAACATCTACCAAAGAAAATGGTCAGCAGGGGATGCTCCACTCTACAAGTTCTGCCGTCACTATAGCAATAAAAAAACTCCAATAAATGCCTTCCTAAAACACTATATAATTTATTGTCCAAAAACTAGGTTTAGCACTTTTGTCCTAAAACAATAGACTACATCAGAACTGAAAAAGCCTAAATGCACATTAAAAGTTTAAGTCAACTGTCATTCAAATGACCAAGGATTCCTTCTTAAAGGAACATGTGTAGCATAAAAAAACCTTTGTACAACTTTGAATACTTTTATACATATTTACAAACACTCAAAAATCATGTTTTATTACTCCAAAATATAACACAAATGTAAATATAATATTGATTACTGTAAATACTACATTTTTACTAAAATGTATAACCTACCAGTACTCAACCTTAAGGCATTATACACACTAATGCTGTTAAGAAATCCAGTAATTCTGTAGCATTAGTTCTTAATTGCCAAATATAGTTTCCTTGTGTCCCAACAAGGTTTTCCAGACCTCACTCCCACCCCAGGACAAATCTCAACCTTCTCCAGAATATTAAACAGAAAATTATTGTAATGATCGACACCCTCTAACTAGAAACATGTATTTATTTATTTACTTATTTTAATTCTACTTCATGTAGGAACATCACTGGTCAGCCTATTAGTTGGATCTTAACAATACTCCTTTTCAAGACTATCTCATGGCAGCTTGAAAAATTAAAAAAAAAAGAATTACAATAAGTGGGCTTACGGTAAATCACCATATTTATACCAGAACGTCACTTGGTGACTAAAGCAGCCAAGTAATTAGCCTGTTCCTGATTAATGGTGTAAATAAAATTAAAAAGTTCATTAGTAAATTGTAAATCTTGTACAAATTCCTGGAAGTGCTCAAATGCTCCTTTCCACAACATATAAATATCATTAAAAAACCTCAGATATATGTCACAAAACTTATAAAGTGGATTAATAAACGTGAGCTTTTTCCTATTGCCACACTACCAATTTAGCATAAATGGGGGCGCAATCAGTTTTCACAGCTACACTTATTTTTTGATGAAAATACTCCCCCATCACACAAGTAGCTTTCATGTAATGCAATTTCCGTGAAATGTTCCAACAATTTATTATTAAAATTACTCAAAAAAGTCAAACTCAACAAGGATCTCCCCTAAATAGCACAAGTTCCTCATCGTAAAGGATACCTGAAAACAAACTTAAGAATTTCCATAGTGACAAACAAATAATCGTGTGAAAATGTGTGCTACTAATATGAAACACCAAATGTCTTTTACCAAGTGTTTAGAAGTACCTAAGGCCTGTTTTAATTTCCCATCAAGGTGCTTGGCTAAAGTTTTAGTCTTGGTCCCTGAAACTATTGGGTGTAAAGGTTGATAATGAGCTTTCGTTGAGTGGTGATTTAGTGTTGAACTGTAGCAGTACAGGAAATATAACGAGCAGGTGGTGTTCTGAACCAAAATCTTTCCATCTCACTTAACTAGATAAATCATACTTTGCATGTTTCTGACTTAATTCTCCAGAAATTCAGCAGTTACATAAAAAAGCTGATTCTATGGGAAAATTATATGATTAGAGCATCTTCCCCACATTAATATTATTATTACTGAAAAGGGCATGATTTTGCTGAACAAGTCCATACATCTTCGAGAAGACTACATTTCACGAGATACCTTAACCAAGTTTAACAATTACATGGAAAGTGGTCATTCCAAATTCATTACAGAGGTTATTGGGGTTAAAAGAAGCTTAGGAATTCATTAAATGTAAATTATTTGAAGTTATAGCAGTTGAATATGTGGAAAATATTAACGGTTTGCCAAAACAGTCAGTCAGTTAATGCATGCTAACTGGTCAGATGCCTTTAAGAAAATATTTTGTTACCAAATTTGCTTGCACAATTTTTCTATACAGTTAAATGTTTTATGCAAGTCATTATTCTCCTTACAGGATGTTTCTGATACAGTATACACACAACAATAAATGCTGGCATTGTGGGAACAGTCCACCAGATTTGTCCATTGTTAGTACATATGTAAAAAGTGATAATGAATGCTGCAGAACAGTACTTGCCATATTCTATGAAGTTCAGGGGTCACTGTTACTTGTCAATCAACAATCCTACTACTAAGGTGATTGAGTAGACCTTCTGTTGAAGGAAGTGTCTATTAGCTTCAATGGCACTCAAACACTGCATATTTTCAAATTAGAAATATAAAGAAGTGACAGTTTCATTAAAAAACGCTAGTAGAAACATCATCTGGACAAGTTAATAGGCATAGATGCTAATACAAATACACAGGTTGACCTGGACAAAAGTGACAAATACGTTTTCTTTCTTTTTTTCCTTTCCCTTCCTTTTCTGTTCTATTTGTTTAAGGAAATGATGGGCTGTTCTTTTTCTCTTTTTAATTTTTTCTTGATTTTTCCTTTTTTATTGCTAGTTATTACTTTATTAATAACTTTTAAGGTATGTGGGTCTGCATGTATATCTTGGCTGGAGTGCCTTGTGTGCAGGGTCTAAATGGGTTTCCACCTGGTGCTTCAGTTTCCTCCTACATTCAAAGATAAGCAGTAGGTGGCTAGGACACTCTAAATTGGCCACAGGTGTGAGTGTGCGTGTGACTGTGTGGTGTGGAAGAACTAGTAGCAGGGCTAGCCACCTGGTGGTGTAAAACTTGGCTCTACATGATTGTCAGTGTTGAATTGACATCCCAACCCCATGTGCAAAAATGGGAAAAATGCGGTTGTGGATATATGTGCGTGTGTGAGTGTGTGTGTATACACACACACACACACACAGGTTATAGTTTTATCTTTATAAAATCTCTTGAATAAAAAAATTCATCTTTTATAGCTGTGTTCCTAGCTTTAAGCACACTATACATGTCCTGTACTACTAAAGAGCCAGGAAACTGATCCATACCCCAGAACAAAGTTGAGAATTCCAAATCAACTGGTATCTGTAGCTATCTTAATCAAAGCTGCAGAGTTTAAATACTTCTTTTGTTTCATAAAGTGCAAGTCCACTGAGGAACGAGTAAACATTTCTAGTTATTCTCGCAGTACAGATTTGTTCCCAAATGCAGAAACTACAGCTCTGCTGGCCTAGTTTAGAAATCAATCCTTCTGGGATAAGGAATACCCCAAATATTGTTTAAAATAAAATATGTTTAATTTAATGTTGCTCTTTCTTAGAGGTGATTACAAAACCAGGACAATTAATAATGCATAACTTTCAAAAATCATCCTTGGATAAAGGTTGATCAAGGCAGGAAAGAAATGACAAACTGCAGAAAACAGCTGAATCAGCCTTTTCTTCTGTTGTAGCAGAAACTAATTTACTGCTTGTGCAACTTTGCCAGACAGCACATTTAAATGATTTAAATTCAACTTGAAAGATAACTTTTCTTTAGCAATGAGACATCCAGGGCACAACCAGGGTCAAAGAAAACCAGATGGCTATGCAGTAAAACAATTTTAGTACTTGTATATACTTAAAATTAAAGGAAACAACACTCTTAATTAAATGAATTAGGTAATCACTTTACATTTGCTAGCACTCTGTATTATTTCTTTTTACTGAAAAGATAAAAAGCACATTAGAAAATGAGAGAAGATGAATTATCTAAGCACCTAGCTGCAACCGTACTGGATTTAATGACACATCCTGTGGCTTGTGTTTAGCAGCAGGAATGCTCAGACAGCAAAGTCAAAAAGTCAGTCTCCATATGGTGCAGGAAAACTGGCATATTAGAACTATTCAGCAAGTAAGGCATGTTACTGTCCCCCTTGTTAAAGCAACTTCCACTGACACACTAATGAAGAACCATTCCAGGTAGCAGACGGACTAAAACATAAATAAGCAAAGGGAGGTGCAGACAGAAAAGCTCCACATGTTTACACAGCTTGCCTTTTCACTGCCTGGTACAAATAGCTTACACTGTTTGTCAAGCCACCTATCCTCCCAAATCTCTCACTGTAGAATGTGGCATGGCTCAGCAAGTATTTCACATTTCAGTGATAGGTAACATTACTCAGAATGAGCACTATCCCTGTGAGTATAAAGTACTCAATGTCACTCGTCTTGAGGAGCTAGAAGTCCTGTCTACATAGGAATACCAGGGCTTCAGAGAAACAGCAGAACGTAACATATCAGGTTGTATTTCTGTAATTCATAGATGTTGCTGCACTATTTGTTCTACAGCATACTCTCGTATGTCTGTGTCACTACCTTCAAATGCCCCTGCAAAAAGCTGCTTATGCACTGCAGTGGAACAACTCACATTATCAAAAGGAAATTAACAAAAACACTAACTAACTAACCAGCTTTATTTTTGACTCTGGAGGAGTGCACCTGCTGAAAATGTTAAATCATCTTACAGCAAATATTGGGTCATCTCTTCTAACAGCCTTACGTATCATTACTACAGCCACTAGCAGGGTATCCATCCATACTACTGAAATGCTACTGATGTGTACAGCTGAGCTAAAACTTAAAGAAAATGATTCTGAAATGTTACAAATGCTAAGAATTCAGTATGAAGTACAAAGGTTTGGATGTGGAAGAATGAAGTAACACAGATCAGAACCAAGAAGAACCATGGAGAACATACACCTCAACAATAATACAGAAAACATGTTAAAATCAAGGCCATGTTAAAACGCATTAGAACAAGTGTCAGTTTTAAAGTACATATTGAAGCACGGATGAGTAGACTTGGGAAACACAAAGGGTCACAATTATAAAGATGAAGGGAGTAGGAGGAGGAAATGGCAGGGGACATTAGGAATGGATTGGAATGTCATGCTGTGCATTCCTAGGAATAAGAGTGTAAGTGGAATTTGCCACATGTACTAAAAACTAGACTCAAATAACATTTGTCACTTAACTGGCTATGTCAATGTATCAAGCCTGGCTAACTCGAATGTGTAAAAATCTGTTAACCAGTTTACTGTGTAATTTAATTTAATCCTGACTTGTGATCAGGACTAACTGTAACCTGTGGAACTTGTTTAACTTGCTTACTTATGTAATCTCTGTAAATAGTCTGTTTGTAATATGTAATGCTGGTATTATGTAATGCTGTATCTGCTTACCCTTGGAGCTTTTCTCCCCGGGCCTCCACTGAAAATGGACATGCATCCAGTCGGACTATCCCGGTCAACAAATGTAAAATAAATAAAAATAAAAGTAAATACTGGACAAAGAAAATTACAATGTAAGCATAACAGAAGCAGGCCATAGAACATAGAGAGAGAGTTAGAGCACTTAAATGGGTAAAAGCTACACAGGAAAGGGAGTTTCAGTGTATCTGAAGGACTGCATAAATTAAATTATGAAATCGGCTCGGATAACACATGAATGTGACTGGATTGCAGAGGGGAATTAAATT
The DNA here is from genome assembly GCF_019279795.1 of Protopterus annectens. Taxonomy (NCBI): domain Eukaryota; kingdom Metazoa; phylum Chordata; order Ceratodontiformes; family Protopteridae; genus Protopterus; species Protopterus annectens. The sequence continues at coordinate 158,871,339 of NC_056730.1, read as the reverse complement.
TGTACCATGCAGCAAACCAGCGTTCTCCCCCAACAGCATGAACAGAAAAAATCAAATTAGCATTAAAATCTTAATGCCTACCACTTTTTCCCACTAACAAAACATACCACTTGACATTCACACACCCACAAACAATAAAATAATATATATACACACACATTATTCAGTTCTACAAGAAATTACAGGGTGCACAAAACAAGTCTTACGTGGACAGACTGAAAGCCCTGTCACTGTTTTCCATCTCTTACAGGTTGCTAAGGAGTAACATGCTCGTGGCTTACAGGGTAGTCTCTGACCCAGTCCTAACATAAATGTTATGCATTCGTAAATCAACCAGCAGAAGGGTCACTCGGTCCAGGGATCTTAACCTAGCCTCTTACATGAACCCATGAATCCAAGCAACAGCCACCCCTCAACAATACCGACAAAACACATATCTCACAAAATCAGTGTGCCTCACAGTCAGAGCCCTTAAGGCCAAACAACACACCAAATGCCCTTGTTATAGTGGACTCTATTGTCCGGCACACTGACGTCCCGCTCACCAGACTGAACAAGGAGAAGGTCACTGTAAGCTGCCTGTCGGGTGCCAGGATCTGCCACATAACTCAAGCACTCAGGTCACTCCAAAGCAAGTACAAGTATGACTCCGTCATTGTCCATGCTGGTGTGAATGACCTGAGACATACCTCCCTGGACTATATGAAAAGAGACATAGAGGAGCTCTCTGACCATGTAGCCCAGGCTGGTATGACCCTGACCTTGAGTAGCATCTTGCCCTCACCAAGAATGATGCCACAGTATAAAGACAAAATGATCAGTTTCAACAATTGGCTAAAGTATTGGTGTCATTCAAAGGGGATCCAGTGTCTGTCAGCCTGGGATGACATGCTCGACAAGCCACGTTGCTTCGCTAGGGACAACTTCCACCTGTCACCCTTAGGCTTTCGTATACTGGCCAAGGCTCTTGCCACCCCCATAGTGCCTTTTTAGGCAAGGCTCAAAGGACAAACCCACCTCCATAGACAACCCAAGGATAAAAAAACTAAAGGTAATGCTACTCAATGCCAGAAGTCTAAATCTCAAGATGCACGCACTCGAGGCTCTCCTCAGTATGGAGAAAATCGATGTCTGTGCAGTAACAGAAACCTGGTTCAAGGCTCCTGAGAGCACCCCAGCACTACCAGGTTATAACTCATACCATGCGTTTCGGCCCCAAAACTCGGACCGAAGCACAAAAGGAGGGGGAGTATCTATATTCATCAAAGATACCTACACCTCCAGGTTAGTGGCACTGCACGAAGCATCGGAAACCATCCATGTGCAATTAACAGCAGGCAAAACTGCCTTTCAGTTTGTAGCCTGCTACAGAACACCCTCCCTATTACAGGAACCCCACTTGGCATTCCTGAGAACACTGGAGAATATGATGGTCTCTCCAAACACTATGTTATTGGGTAACTTCAACTACCCAAACATTGACTGGGATAACTACTCAAGCCCAAACACCCTCGCCCAACAGTTCCTTGAATTTATAAACTCTAACGCAATGGAACAACTGGTCACCACTCCCACAAGAGGGAACAACATATTGGACCTGGTCATCACCAACATGGGGACTCTATGTTCCACACCAGAGGTAAACCCCTCATTGGTAAGATCAGACCATAAACAAACTTCCCTGGACATCCATATCCCGTCCCCACCCCCAGCCAAGGAAATCACTGTAAAGAATTACTCAAAAGCCAACTTTGCACTTCTCAAGACTGAGGTGGAATCCTTCAAAGCCCCTGGGCCAGAGGATAATACAGCCCAATCCGCAGAATCCTTTACAAATGCATTCTATGAGCACCTGCAGGAATGCATGGATCGTGCTATCCCAAATAAAATCAAGACTCACTCCTCCAAAAACAGGAGACCAGTCTGGTGGACCCCAGCCATAAATAAGCTATACAACAGAAGGAGGAAGCTACTACATGACAGAGCAAAATCCCAAAATGGGAAGGCATCTCTGATCAGTATTAGCAAGAAACTTCGATCCCTCATAAAATCATCAAAGGCCAGTTTCGAAAGAAAAATTGCCCTAGACACTAAAGATAATCACAAGGCCTTCTTTAGTTATGTCAGGAACATGGGCAGAAATTCCCAGATATGCTCTGAATTGTTGCATAACGGTACAAAATATACCGAACCTACAGACATAGCCAACATCCTGGCAGACAGATTCAGCGCAAACTCCCCCCCCCCTTCCCCCCAAAGGAGCAAATGCCTATCCCAACTGAATGTAACCTCCCTGACATCACAGATGCACAGGTGAAAGCTGCCCTCTCCAAAGCAAAAAACACAGCAGCTATGGGACCGGATGGTGTCCCAGGCTGTGTCTTACACGAGCTCCAAGAAGAACTGAACCATCACATTAAGTCACTGTTGAAACTTAGCCTTACTACAGGATATGTACCCAAAGAATGGCGTAAAGCTACAGTGGTCCCACTCCACAAAGGTGGTGCCACAACGGACCCCGGAAACTATCGCCTCATAAGCCTGACTAGTCTGGTCTGTAAAGCTATGGAGCATATTATCATGAAACTCATAAACAAAGACATTAGGAGTCTCCAGACACTGGACCCTACCCAATTTGGCTTTGTTAAGGGCAGATCTTGCCTCTTAAACCTAGTTGATTTCTTTGAAACAGTTACCAAAGCCATAGATGAGGGCAAGGTAGTCCACACAGCCTACCTGGACATCGCAAAAGCCTTCGACACAATACCCCACTCAGGCATCATAAATAAGCTTACCAGCTTAAATATCAACCCCTATATCACAAGATGGGTTGCAAACTGGCTCAGAGATAGAACCCACATGGTCAGAATCGCAGGTGCCATGTCCGAATCCAAACCAGTTACAAGTGGCATCCCACAGGGCTCAGTTCTGGGACCTCTCTTGTTCGGTATATACTTCTCTGAGGTTCAGGCAAACACGGGGGGATTATGACTGACAAAGTTCGCAAATGACTGCAAACTGGGGGCCATAATTGAATCTTCTGCTGACACAAGCATCCTCCAAAAGGGTCTCACAGAGATAGATGCTTGGTGCCAGAGCCACGGCCTCAAGCTAAATGCTAAAAAGTGCATAGTCATCCCCTTTGGGAAAAACAAGGTGCCCACAAATTACCACATAGATGGTAATCCATTAAGTACGGAAGAAATAATTAGAGATTTGGGGACCAACGTAGATAGTAATCTCTCCTCTGATAATCACATTGCCAACGTGGTTAGAAAGACCTTCTATATAGCCCACCTTATCACGAAAGGGTTCGCATCTAGATCAAGAGAGGTCATTGTGCCCCTCTACTCATCACTCATCAGGCCCATAATTGAATACAATGCCCCTTTTGGGATGTACCTTACCCGACACCTGCAGCAACTGGAGAGACCCCAAAAGTACCTCACCATGAGGATCATGGGCTACAAACAGATGTCCTATGCAGCTCTATTAAAGAAACTCCAGCTCTACTCAGTTGCTTACCGCCTGCTCAGAGGCAATCTATGCCTAACGTACAAAGCCATGTCAAACCCAGAATTAATGGACATGCTCCACCTCAAAAAATCCAAGTCCCTTAGAGCTACACGCTCCAGGGACCTAAACCTCAGCACAAAAATAAATAGGACATGCTGGAGGGACAGATTAATTTCCCAGAGGCTCCCCTCACTCTGGAATAGAATCCCAATTCATGTTAGACATAGCCCCTCGCTGACCCTCTTCAAGTGAAATTTGGACGCGTGGATGGGAAATCGCAAATTCACCCCTGGGATCTCTCCTGTGTCCCTGCTAGACAGATTCACAGTAAACTAATCTTAAAAGGGTACCTTCTGTGACCTACTTTACACAGGCACAGTAGACTAATCTAATAGGGAGGCGGAAGCCAAATACACTCTGGCTAAGCTTATAAATGCCCTAGGTCAGATAGCCTAGTATCTACCTATGAACCTATGAACTTATGAACAGGTCATGCTGGAGAGATGAATACATCCCCCAGAGAATGCCACTTCTCTGGTGGAAGTTTCCAATTCATGTGAAACAGACCACCTCTCCCTAACCCTCTTCAAACACAACCTAGATCAATGGATGAGTGACTGCAAATTCTGGAGTGGTGCCGATATCCCACCTGGACAGAGGAAGTCGGTATTAACTACCACAGACCTTTACCTCTGTGAACTTCACTCAGCTAACCACCGATAATTGGGGCAATGAGATAAATATGGCTAGGCTTGTAAGGACTCTAGGGCTGTTAGCCTAGTAACCTCCTGTGAACATATAAAATGCTAATACTTTTAAGAAGTTCTACATTAAATTATTTAGAGCGTGCATGGTTAGGAGAAGAAGAAACCGACACTGTTTCAATATCATATTCTCGGATTCTTCCACTCCTATAGAGTCATGTATCAACCAATTCATATGTTCATAAATGACTAGCAGACAAACGTCGTCTTCCATTTTTCCAGTAACATACATCTGTTAACAGAAGATGGTTTCTTTAGTGTGTACAAAGCTCTAAGAACTCTCTTCACTCAAAGCAACAAGAGATATGTAGTAAGAAAAGTCTTATGCCAAAAAACCTTCCAGTTGAACCACAGTGCCACCTCCATTAACTTCTGATAAACTCAGAAAGGGACAGTTCTGATTTTTCAGTATATATATTTAATACATACCTATACATTATCTAATGAGCTAAAAAAAGGACTGGTCTGATTTTCCTCATATACATATACATACATATATATACATATATATATAATATACATAATATATAATATATATATATATATATATACATATATATATATATATGTGTGTGTGTGTGTGTGTGTGTGTATATACATATATATATATATATATATATATATATATGGGTCTACTGCTCTACATCGAAAGAACACTTCTTCGAAACAGAGCAGGAGACCCACGCTTCAACGAAAGTGCACTTTCGTGAAGTCTAGCTCCCCAGGTGACTCAAAAAAAAAAAATAAAATAAAATAAAACATGTTTTTGCAGGGGCCCACACCCCCCTACTTAAATATACCAACTCTGAGGAGATCGCACTACAGTGGGGAAAAGGGAATATTCCCATTCTACGCAGTAGTGTGACTGCCGAAGTCAATGTTCGAAGTTTCATTACTTCGAAGTGGACTCGGTGAAGTGGATTCGAAGAAGTGAAACTTCGAACATCTGCACGGATTATATATATATATATATATATATATATATATATATATATATATATATATGGGTCTACTTCATATGACCTAAATTTCATTTGAGTGAGACCAAAACATTGAAAGTTCAAAAGACTGAAAACTCATTTGACTGAAACTCATAACACTGACACATTAAAGTAAAAGGTATATGCCCTTTTCCCCACTGTAGTGCGATCCTGGAATTAGCATATATAGTTGGGGGGGGCAAAGCCCCCCCACATACTTTATACATTTTAAACCATACACATGGATATTTATAAAGTACAGTTTTGTACCTACCATAAATGTAGATGTTCGAAGATCCACATTGCTGCAGTCCTAACACTTGGGTAGTCCGCTGTCCCAGTCGGCCCGCATTTGTCTGACATCAGGACGCCAGGGTACAAATGCGCATGACCGCCGCCATATCGTCAGTCTTTTCTTGCCCCAGATGTCAGAAGACCCTAAAAGATAAGGCCAAAACCAAAAACACCAAACACTCCTGTACCTAATATATGTACAATATATACAAATTTACAAAATAGAACCCCACCCACACAACCACCCCTAAACACAGAGGGAAGGAGGGACTGCAGCAATGTGGATCTTCGAACATCTACATTTATGGTAGGTACAAAACTGTACTATGTTCTTCATCTCACATTGCTGCAGTCCTAACACTTGGGTAGAATCCCAAAGCAGAGGTAAGGGAGGATGGCTAAACTATAATGAAGCAGGAGCTGCCAAAATGCCCTGCAACACAGCAGTGGCAAAACCAGCCCTGGATTTAGAATAGAGAGGAAGGTGGTAATGCTTGGAGAAAGTATGCACTGAACTCCAAGTAGCTGCCTCCAAAATATCCTTAGTCGCCACCCCCCTTAGAAATGCTGTTGAAGTGGCAGTAGCCCTCGTGGAATGAGGCCTAATCCCAGCTGGAATCTCCTTGCCATGATGGGAATAACAGAATGCAATGCAAAACCCAATCCACTTAGATATAGTTTGTTTTGACACAGGCTTGCCCTGGGAACTCAAAGCAAAAGAAACAAACAACTGCTGAGACTGCCTAAAATCCCTAGTCCTGCTTAAATAATAACGCAACTGCCTGTGTACATCTAAAGTGTGCAAAATCTTTTCCCTTATTTTGGGGATTTGCATAAAAAGTAGGCAAATGAATAGTTTGGTTTAAAGCCACACTAGAAACCACCTTAGGCATAAATGAAGGATTAGTACGTAATGATACCCTATCCTTATGAAAAATCAAAAAGGCTCAACCGCCATAAGGGCCTGCAATTCAGAAACCCTTCTTGCAGAAGTAATGGCCAACAAAAAGCAGTCTTCCATGACAAGTATTTCAATTCAGCAGTAGCTCAAAAGGTTGTAGAGTAAGTTTCTCCAACACAAAATTGAGGTCCCAAGCAGGAGTAGGAGCTCTGGAGTCTTATATTCTTTGCCCTCTAAGAAATTGCTTGAACAAAGGATGAGAAAACAATGGTGGGTCACAATCATAGTGAGCTGAAATTGCTGCAGCATGAATCTTAATGGAAGAGAAAGACAAACCTTTGTCCAATAACTCAGTAAGATATTGAAGAGCCACACTCAAATTAGGCTCTGAAACATCCAAATCCTTTGCTGCACTCCAAAATAAAAATCTCTTCCATTTTTCTGCATACACTTTGTACTAGGCCTTCTGGCTTCCATAATCACATTCAAAACTTGTTGAGGAAGTTGAGACCTGCTGTGGTTCAACACAGAATATGCCAGGTTGTTAGATGAAGAGAGTGAAGCTTGACATTGAGGAGATGACCGTCCCTCTGAGACAAAAGGTGTGGAATTAAAGGTAAAGGCCATGGAGGCTTCCTTACCAGATTCCTCAGTAATGGGTACCAGTGTTGCCGAGGCCAATCTGGAGCTATCAAAATCATCCTTGGCTTGTCTTGTCTGACCTTTAGGAGTACCTTTGGGAGGAGAGGCAGAGGTGGAAAGGCATACACATGAAGATTTTCCCAACTGAACGAAAGAGCATCCACTTTCCAAGCTGTGTGATGAAACCTTTTCGTGTAAAACTTTGGCAGCTGGTGGTTTAGTGGAGAAGCGAACAGATCTATGTCTGGAGTTCCCAGGACACTGTCAATTGTCGAAATACATGAAGATCCAGTTTCCACGGGATCCATGATTTGCCTGCTTAACACATCTGCTAAGGAGTTCTGTGCTCCTGGCAGAAACCTTGCCTGTAGATTTAGCTGCAAGCTGAGCGCAGTCTCCCACAAAATCATTGCTTGCCTGCATAGAGGATAAGAATGTGTTCCCCCTTGCTTGTTGATGTACCACATGACAGTAGTGTTGTCTGTTAGAATCAACACCTGCCCTGGAAGAAGTAACTCCTTGAAAGCCATTAATGCAAACTGGACTGCTAACATCTCCTTCATGTTGATATGTAGATGCTGTAGTCTGGCAGGCCACTTGTCTTGTATCCACTTTCCATTCAGATGAGCTCCCAAGCTATGTCTGAGGCATCTGTCGTTAGAATCTGACTCGCCTCTGGCCGGGTCACAGAGAGTCCCTTGTTTAGGTGACATTCCTGAGCCCACCACAAAAATTCCTTTCGAATGCAAGGTATTATTGGAATGACAGTGTCCAAATCCTGGGACTGCTGTGTCCATACATTTTCATGATACCAGTGCAAGGCCCTCATATGCAGTTGGGCATTCGGAAGCACCGAATACAAGATGCCATGAACCCTAATGCTTGAAGGACTGTCCTTGCAGTCAGCATGGACTGATGAGATAGTTGATGGAAGTAAAGGGATAGACTCTTTTGTTTGTCCGGGGTTAAAAGGCCATCTGGGCTGCTGTATTCAGTCTCACACCCAGAAAGCACATGTCTTGAGAGGGTACTAGACTGGACTTTATTTCGTTCACAGAATACCATACAAAAAGCTGCTCGCTTCTCAGAATATAAACCAAAAAAGCAAAGCAGCTGCAGCAGCTGCTTGCTTTTTGGTTTGTTCACAGAATACCCCAGGCATCTTAGCACTGCTATCACATATTCCAGATGCTGAAGAAGCTCGTCCTTTTCTTGAGCCAGAATCAGACAGTCGTCCAAGTAAGGAGAGATTTGTATTCCTTTTAGCCTGAAAAAAGCTACAACTGGAGCCAGAACTTTGTGAATACTCTGGGCGAGTAGATAAGCCAAAGGGCAATGCAGAGAACTGATAATGTGAATTTCCAGCTCGAAACGCAGATACTTCCTGCAACTGAGTCTGATAGGCACATGAAGGTAAGCCTCCTTGAGATCTAAAGTTACCATCCAGTGATCTTTGCCCAGCAGAGGTAAAAGCTGTTGTAACGCCAACATTTTGAACTTGGGAATGTCCAAATAAGTGTTGAGGATAGACAAATCCAAAATTGGTCTCCACGTGTTCCCTTTGGTACTAGGAACAGGCGAGAATAAAATCCTAGGCCCCTTTCTGGCACAGGAACCGGCTGAATGGCCCCTATCTGGAGCAACAGAGAAATTTGCTTGTGAGCCTCTTTTCTTTGTATAGGAGGAATGTCTGGCATGCCTTTGAATGGAGGCAAGGTATGGAAATAAAACCTGTAACCGTGGTGAACGATATCCAATACCCATCTGTCTTGGGTAATCCAATTTTCTTTGAAAAGTGCCAGCCTTCCTCCCAAAGGTGCTGCCAGACGAGAAGGCTCTGGCAGCTGAAAAGGCAAGTCATTGGGTCTGCGACTGACCCCTGCCCTCACCAGAAGACTGGGCAGGCGAACTGCCTGTTCTAGGCCTAAAAGAACCTTGAGCTCTGCCCCTACCACGTCTAGATCTACCCCTAGACTGAGAATCATAAGAAGGAGAAGTCCACCCCTTAGTAGGCCAATTTCTACTAAACTTTGGAGGCTGAACCTGCAAAAAATCTTTAACAGTCTGCATAGACTTGGCCTTGTCCTCCATTTTCTTTAAAACTGTTTCCACAGGCGCACCAAACAACACATCAGACTGTAAAGGAGCATCTAAAATCCTTGTCTTTACATGTTCAGCTAAATTCTGATCCCTCAGCCAGGCGAGAACAGAACCAGTGGCTGCCACCCTCAAGAGGCCTGTACAGCATCAAAACCACATTGCAAGGAATGCTTACCCACCTGTTCAGAAACATGAACCAAATCCTGCAACTCTTTACACTCAATACCTTCCGCCAGAGCATCTACCTTAGACTTCAATTGTGAAAGGAGATAATTTTGGTATTTCAACATGTGAAACTGGCAATTCAAAGCCCTCATGGCTAAAGTGGAAGAAGTATACACCTTTTTCCCCATCTATCCAAAGCCCTTGCCTCTTTATCGGAAGGAACAGGATTTTTAACAACAGAAGCCTTAACCCCTTTAGGGCCCTGAGAAACAGTTTCTGGGTCTGCCCTAGGACACTTAAAAGATACTTATGAGCTTCAGGCACCCTATAATACCTGTCCGGTTTAACTGGGGCAGGAGGCAAAGAATCAGGGTTCAGGAAGCCTCTGCAAAACATCCTCTACCACATCCAGAACAGGAGGTATAGCTAAAGGCCTATGCTGGGGTAGAAACAAAATTCCCTAAGCCTTTTCCTAGAATCAGAGAAATCTTGACCTTCCCATTTAAAATGCTCCCTCATGGAATGAAGAGTCTCTGAAAAGAAAAATCCTCAGGAGGAGAAGCCAAGGTGTAGAGTCATCTACATCAGAATCAGAATAAGGAGGATACTCCTGCAAGTCTTCAGCCAAGACTCAGAAGCCTCCGAACACTGCTCAAAACTCTCAAGCTCAGGTTCCACCCTAGGCCTCTTATCAGGGGGTAAAGAACCTCTAATCATAGTAATCAAATCTTCTGCCATTTTAAGCATATGTTTCTTAGGCAGAGACCCTGAAGAACTAGGGGAGACCCCACTGAAGTTAACCCTGGCCGGCCTCTAGAAGGAGCCTTGGAAACAGAAGGGGAGGGCCTAACCACCTTAGGAAGGGAGGGAGAACAGCTACCTGAGAAGCCCCTTCAGCCTGGCCTACCTCCTGAGAGGACACATCTTGTAACAGTAAAGTCTCTCCCTGAGAATCCAAAGGAACGCCTGGTAGAACCACCGCTCCACCGAGCCCTCTAAAGAACCGACGTCCGGGACAGACGGTTCTTCTACCCTAGCTGCTTTGTCTTTGCGCTTTTTAGACGAAGCGGCGGAGCATCCGACGGCATGTTGTAATTACAACGCTTCCCAAAACTAACCTGGCACAATCTAATCTTCTCTTAATAGTGCGTTTGTTAAATCTAGCACAAGAGCGACAGCCAACAACGCCGTGCTCAGGCCCTAAGCAAGGTATACACAATGTATGGTAATCTCTATGAGGTATCTGTTTCCCACAAGAAATACAGTTATTCACTTTTTCTGACATCCGGTTAAATACTGAGGCAAGAAAACCAAAATATTCCCCACGGGTACTTAGCCAACTTTGATTCGGTCTGAAACTCCGACTTCAGAAAATTTCAGAACGCCAACCTGCACTCGCAATACTGCTTCTGCATCGGACCATGCGGCAAAAAAGACTGACGATATGGGTCATGTACCCTGACGCCCTGATGTCAGACAAATGCGCCTTGACCGACGCCAGCCTTATACTTTGGTATTCCGACTGGGACAGCGGACTACCCAAGTGTTAGGACTGCAGCAATGTGAGATGAAGAACATCTGCAATTAATAAGTCTTTGCAGAAAACAATATTTACCTAAACTATGTGGGGGCTTCACCCCCACACACCCCAATGTGGGGGGCTGTGCCTCCCACCTACCCCCAACTATATATACTAACTCCAGGATCGCACTACAGTGGAGAAAAGGGCATATACCTTTTACTTTAATGTGTCAGTGTTATGAGTTTCAGTCAAATGAGTTTTCAGTCTTTTCAACTTTCAGTGTTTTGGTCGCAGTCAAATGAAAGTTAGGTCATATGAAGTAGACCCATATATATATATATATATAGATATATATATATATATATATATATATATATATATATAAATTCATTTTGTCATGTTGCAGACTCAAAAAATATTTCAGAAAATATGTGACGATAAAGCTAAACAGGGTTCAAAATAACAGGACATTAAATGGTGTTCCAAATATATAAATCAAAACCAAATAAAATGGCATCACACACCAAAAGATAAAACATAAATAAAACGGGCACACTTTGGTGTAGCTCTATGTTAGAGCAGTTTTGATCCTGGCCATGCCACATATGACCTGGGTTCAGTTAATAGTCCACATGCTGGAGAATCTGGCTGGGGTGTGAGTGGCTAATGAAGGACTGCTCATTCTAAGGATCGGTGTTAGCAGAGAGCTATACCAGTGGGATGGTCTGGTACTACAGGAAGGACTTGGGAATGGGGGGGGGGGTGTATGAACCTAATAAACACTTTCCAGGCATTTAGTTGGGAAATGTGGATGTATAGCAATGTGAACCCACAAATATCCATCATAGCAGGTCATGCAATACTCTTTACAGTACAAAAAAGTATGCCAGTCCAGTGGATGATATGCATGATTCCAAGCTCTCTCACTCTAATCCCAGTTTCCTAGGATGACAGAGGATGAGAGGAATGAATGAGTTGAGAGGTGGTGGGGCTTTCATTATGGTAAGGATGGGGGCCAAAACCAAAAAAAGAAACTAACACTTGGATAAAAAAAAAAATTCTTAAGCTTAATCTCAAAACATTATGTGTATTCACCGTCTTTTTAAAGTGACTTGCGGTACAGACTGTGACATACATTGTGTACAGGATACTACAGAACATTAATAACTGAAAATAGCATGTTTATTTCGGCAATTTCTTATCTTTCGGTTTTGGTCAAGTAATCTCCCAAGGCTCATTAGAGGTATTTGTTTTTCAGAGACTTTAGATCATATATAACAGAACTGATTGGCTAAGGATTATGCATATAAGCCTTGATGGATCCATAGTCAATCCAGTGTAGTAACCATTGTAGTAATATGTTTATGTATGTTTGTATCTCTGTGTTTGTGTTCTTAAACAGGGAAGCCTATTGAAATAATATTGTTCTGTCCTGTTTTATATGTTGAAATTGAAGGTGGAGCCAGCAAGTTGAAAATCATAAAAGCTCGTTACCTTTGAAAAAAAAGAAAAAAAAAAAACATTCCTCTCTGAGTACCACATGAATGACAAGACTGAGTGACACTACACACCTAGCTAACTTCTCAAGCTGTATTCAAGTCGAGGCCTGATGAAGGTCCTTTTTCATCACATATTTTCTCAAAGCCTGCAGTAGCTTTGCTTTCTACTAGGATCCTTCTCTTTGGTCCTCAAAATGCCTGTCTGGATCGAAGGCAATAACACATCCTTTTATGACCTACTACACAAGCTTTATATGCCAACCTTTTTAAGCATATTTATTAAGTCACAATTCCAAGTACAAAGACACTAATAGAAATGAAAACACACCATTGCGACATTTTCATTATTTTCTTACAATACGAGTAGGTTTTCCATTTAATAATTATTCACTACAACATTACAAAAATTGATCAACTCCTGCTGTCCCTTAAGCATCACTTTTCATCCTGAACATTACTCTGTATGTATTGTTCCCACAAATTCCATTTACTTCTATATAATCTGTTCCTGACCTTTTCTAAAGATCCTGCCTCCAATTTTTTCTCTCATTTATAATATTCAGAGCATCAATTACAGCTGGCTTTGATTTTGATTTCCATTTTCTAGCAGTGTTTTTTAGCAGCCAACAGCATTAAACTTTTTTTTCTGTCTTTTCTCCATGGTATCCTTTCCTACAACTACTCACACTCATCTCTCCTAATGTCATCATACACTTCTATAGGCCGCTATCCCTGTAGCATAAGCCATCTCAGCCATTACCGCTACATCTTATCCAAAAAGGTCTGTAAGCTTGATTCCATTTTTCCATCTGTATTTTGACATTGCAAACTGCATCTTGAGCCAAATACTGTAGGATAGTATTGCAACTGTAAATATGTAACTTTTTTTGCATATCCTTGTATTTGGTATGTTATGTTCATTTCTTATGTGCTCCTATTGACCCAGACTGTGCCTGCAAATAGTCCACTTATATCAGTGCACTTGCCTGGTACACAAACATATATAAAATAAAAATAAAATAAACAGAACTTAGGCCTCATTATATCCAGGCAATTTTAATCCTATTTCCCATCTTAAAAGAACCGTTTCCTTAGTTATAACCATTTCCATCCCCAACATTTCTGACAAAAAAGTAGCAAAAAGTCCCCAAATGAAGGAAACACGTTCAAAATAAAGGATGCAGATGAATAAAAACCGAACAATTTTATTCCTATACTTGACAGTAATACGGTAAGCGCTTTCACAATAATTCAATATTGCTTCATCAGACCAGGAGTAACAACTAACATAAGTCCTTAAATAACATTGCTAGGCCTCAAATTTCAAAGTAACCACTCAGAAGCCAGCAAACCAAACTTAATTGCAATTTAAAGACAAAGTTACTAATTTCTATACAAGGTTGAATGTGCAATGCATTTCAATACCACTTATGGCTTCAAAGCAAATTTCCTTCTAATTCATGTTTGTTTACAAATTCTATAAATGAATAATGATATAAATAATTAAAGTGAAAATAAGAAAATATATAAAAAGAATATAAATATATATGAAAACACACACATATCAAGTACATATATAACTAAAAATATATATAATAATTACAACTCATATAAATAAAAATATAAATATGGTGTACAAATTTACAAACATTATACTATATAACTCAGCCATTATTTTTAAAAATCATCTGAACACCAAAAACGAATACATATGCATAATGTGCATAACTTAACACATCACTACATAGCACAACTACATATAAATGCATACATATACTACAAGCACTTCTTATACTTATTGTCCTTCTTGACTTCAGAACAGGTTTTAATGGGACACTGTCATTCAGACCGTGTCCCCTATGAGCACCCAAATGTAAGATCCACTGCAGTTCTAATGTTTCTGTTCTATTAATAATATCTCACATTCTTATATTTCACCCACTGTTTGTAATACTTGAAATAAGAATGTATGTTGTAAACCTTCTTTCAGACAATGTTTCGCTAGTGCACTGTATTCTAAACCTTTATTAATACAATATATATGATCCCTGATACGTTCTCTAAGACGTCTTTCTGTTTTGCCTATATAGAATTTAAAACAGCAGGTACAGTGTGCACAATATATTGCATTCCTTGTATTACAATCAACTTGAGTTCTTAGTTCCTAGAGTTTCCTTGTTTCTGGGTGTCTAAAGAATCTAGATTCATCTATATGTTGACACTGTGCACATTTCCGTGTCTCATTTACATTACATGATAAGTGAGGTGTTGCATTAATATTTTCATGGCATAATAACTGTTTTAAATTCATCTTATTCTTATATATGAATTTAGGCTGACGCCCCACTATATCTGCAGTTTCCGGATCTGTAAGAAGTATAGGCCAGTTCTGTCTAACAATCTGTTGTACATTAAAAACATTCTGAGCATAAGTAAGAATCAATGGTACATTATCAAATGTAGATTTCACCTTTCTATTCACAGGCCTATCACTGTAATAATGATGGGCACGGTCCATCCTCTCATTAGTCACCTCTCTGCGAATTCGAGTAAATTCATCTTTATTATAACCTATATTTTCAAATTCAATAGCCAATTGTGTCATGCTTGATGTAAAATCATGTTCTTCACATGATAGCCGAGATAGTCTGATAGCTTGACCTTTCATTATTCTCTCAAAGATAAATCTCGGATGCATGCTATTTCTATGCAAGTATGTTGGACAATAGCATGCCTTTCTATATAATTTAGTGGTTAAAATTACCCACTTTTTCTACAGAGACATCTAAAAATTCCACTGATTTAATTGAATATTTCATAGTGAATTTCAAAAAGGGGCTAGTATTGTTCAAATACTCATAGAATTGTATTAAGGCATTTTCATCACCCTCCCAAACAAGAAAAAGGTCATCGACAAACCGTCGATAAAACCCTATATATGGGTTCTTCTTGTTTAGTAGAAGTTGTTGTTCCCATTCTGCCATAACCATATTGGCGTAAGCGTTTGCACAGCTGGTGCCCATAGCGACACCAGCTGTTTGCCAATAGCATGCATTCTGAAAGATAAAAACATTATACTCTAATACTATCTCTAATAACATGCATAAGAAGTCAACACATATTGGAGTTAGCTTTCCTGATCTCGTCAGAAATTTTCATACCATGTTTATTCCTTCATTATTTGGAATACAAGTAAATAAGGAGGTGACATCAAAGGTCACTAAAAATTCCACTTTATGGTTCTCATGATATGATTGGAATAAAATTGTTCGGTTTTTATTCATCTGCATCCTTTATTTTGAACGTGTTTCCTTCGTTTGGGGACTTTTTTTTGCTGTTTTATTAAGTGACGTTCACTTTTTGGGTGTTTGTAGATTTCTGACAAAGTATTCTAGCGAATTTAAAAAAACACTAACTTGTTACACTCTGCAAAAACATGTTTCCCCATTACCTTTTTCTTTCTAATCTCACCTCCAGCATTTGCTGAGGAAAAATTTTCTGAAGTCTGCTTGGAGTATAAAAATACCTATGCAAATACTTCCAAGCAAAAATTCTAAACTTTCTGGACTTTACTGCATACTTTGGAGCTATATACATATTATCTCATTGTTCCATTGTAAAATGCCTTTCCAGGGTCTCTTCCCAGCTGGTTCTAACTTATTCTGATAATAGTTACCATGCAGTTATTATATACACACCAATAATTCTCCCTTATATAATGGAAATTTCTGTTCTGGACTCAACTAAAAACTCTTAAAAGAAGTGATATTTCACTTGGCACTCTCTATTCCCTTCTCTGTCTATACTCTTATATCAGTCTCGGGTAGGAAACACCATCAATAATCTGCAGTCCAAATTTCTGCATGGCCTCATCCCACTCCATTACCTTCCCTTCTCTACTTATTTGCTCCCAATACCTTGGTTTTGTTGTCAATTTTCACCAGTAAGTTCCACCCCCTTCTTGCCCGTTATCCATATCCTATTCACAGCCTCCCACTAGCAAAATTGCCTTTCTTCATTCCCATGTTGGCTTAGCTTTTAAAATGCTTTCTGCTACTTTATGAATATAATACTCTTGATGGTTGTTGTTAATCTCCTTAAGGACCTGCATCCAAATTCCTACTTTCTCTTATTTTTCAACCCCCCCCCCATTTCATCATCATCCCTTCCCTCATAGATTTATCACCTTCTGCTTGTGTTATGTATATGAGCCTTAACTCTCCATCTCTAAAGTATTCCTTCATATCAAATAATCCTAAACCACCATGTTCTACAGGAAAGATCTTATCCCTCTTAGCTCTTACTCTCTTCCCTTCCTAAATAAATTCCTTCAATTCTTTATCATCATCCACAACTTCTCCTCTGGTTGATATGAACATGCCTAACCTGTATATATACTTAAAGGGACTAAATATTTTCATTGCTTGTATCTTACTATCCATAATCAAAAGCTTCCAGTTTCTCACTTTTTGTACAATCTCATTTAGTATTTTTCCACAGATCCTTAATTGCCTTAACAGAATCCTTTCTACTCTATAAACCAAAATACTTCATCTTACCATATATACATAAATATGGCTATTGCTAAAACAGTTCATGTTTAGGTACATAGTTTACTTGACTTGAAACCGTCTCAAAATATGCCACAGCAGCAAAATATCCTTTTCTTGATCCTTCAACTACAAAATATCATCTGCATATAAGCTAACTTTTCTTGATTACCATACCATTTATGTCTATAAATTTGTGAGTTCCTTATTTTCTTTACCAATGGCTCTAAATATAAAGCAGATAATATAGAGGAAAGAGGATAGTTTTAGCTTGTTTAGAAAGGAACCCTCCCACCTTAATTCTTACCTCCAGCACTTCATATAGCCCCCAATTAACCTTATTATCCTACAAGGGAATGCAAATGCTACTATTGCTTCACTCACAAAATCCCAGCTGACTCTATAAAATGCTTAACTCTATGTCAACAACAGTGGCATTTTCTTACATTCTGCTTCCCTCTGGATCATTATTATTCTATTAATGGTGTCAAATGTTTGATTCCCTCCAGAAAACCACACTGATCCATATCTATCAATGTTGGAAACACTGTACACATCCTCTTAACTAGCAGAGACATAAACACTTCAGAATCATTGTTCAAAAATTGAAATGGGCCTATATGAAGCTGGATCTGCAGGACATTTACCCTGTTTGGTCAATGTAGCCACCACAGCTTTCTTCCAAGATGCTGGATGCCCCCTTTTTTAAATTACTGCTAAAACCTCCCAGATTTTCACCACTTTCTTCCTTCCACACTTTCACAGAAATACTGTATGTTCCTGCAGACTTCCTTGTTGATTGATTATATATCACTATTTTTCTCTCATCTTTTTCTATCTTAGCTATTAATTGGTGAGCCTCGTCTTCCCCTAAACTTGGCATAATTAGGCCTTCTATAAATACTTACATTTGTACCTTCTCTTGGTTTACACATTTCTTTGCTTTATACACATTTCCTAAAATTTCCAAACTACAGACTCATAGGCAAGTGCTAGGCTAGATGTCCATATAGGCCATTTTTAAGCCTAGCCAGTTTGACTTTTTGTGCTCAAAGTAACCTGTCCTATTTGGTTAATAGATTGGCCTTTCCCATTCCTATGGTTGACAATTATATACTACCCCTAATGAGAATAACTGGGAAACATACCATAGACAATTTGAGGGGACCCACTCATGGGAGCTGCATCTGCCCATTACTAGTACAGGGGGGCTTTCCTGGGGTAGATTTTCTAAAGTTTGTTTTATGTGGATAGGGAGTCTGTTCCAAAGCAGGTGTATCCTCTGTGAAATACACCTGTCCCTCAAAACCATTCTACTGAAGTTGCAGAAGAGGTTTAGGTCCATACACCAAGTAGTTCTGATGCCATTTGACTTGCTGATGTGCAGTAAATCCACCAGTAATGGGTCTGAGGATGCCTTGTATGCAGACACAGGTCACTTCTTAGCAGTCTGTAGGATACACAGTATTGTGGCAGGACTTTGAGTCAGTCCATGGAGGATATGTTTAGGCCTTGTATCCTTTTAGTAAGGTACCTCAGTAGGCATTGCAGTTTTTGCATGTGTCTGGACATGACAAATGGGACACCATATTCAGTGACTGGCGTAATAAGGGCCGAGTAATGGCATTCCTAGATCTAGACACAATCCCTTTGTTTTATAAGCTGTGCAATATAGAATGACTTTCTTGCAATAATAGTCACAAGTTAGGGGCATGTTGTCAATGTGATAGTTCCCTGGGATGGATAACTTCCCAAAGGATACAATAATGTATTTTTTTGGTATTTAGTTTCACACCATAACTTTGCCAGCAGTTATTTAGAGACAAACCTTCCTGCAGGATGTGTAAGTCATTTGGTGATTCAGAGACTCCTACTAGCTTTCAGTCATCTGCAAACTTAGTTACCCAGAGCGCTTTGGTATTGGCTTTTACTTCAGAAAAGTGGATACCAAACAGGACAGGTCCCAGCACATAACCCCAGGGGAATCCATTGGTGACTGGTGTCTTTGTGGAGGTAACTCCCCCTGTTTTAATTATCTGCATCCAATCTGTGAGCCAGTTAGAAATCTAGTGGGTGACATGGGTTTATTCCTAGTTTATTTAGCTTTTCTACTATGCCTGAGTGAAAAATTGTGTCAAAAGCTTTGGCCAGGTTGAGGTATGCAATGTGTACCATTTTGCCCTCATCCACTGCTTTGCTGACCTTTTTGAAAAAAATCTCTAATGCCTCTATAGGATCTCTGGTTATTTAACTTACTGTAGTCTTCCTAAGTCTGGTGACAAACCTTTCTACCTTCTGTTGACTAAGTCATTGTGCTAAATGCTTTTGTGCTTTGTAGCTGTTAGAAAAAATGGTTCCTTATCAGCAACATTATTACTCACGCATAATATTCAAATACTTTATTACCCATTTAGCTTTTTGCAGCTGCTCCACTTCTCATTCTGTGAGAGTCCCCATATTCTGAGACACTTTAACCTTTGTCAACCCCACTAATTAATTTGTATTACTTCTTTCCCATATCTTTTTCTCTTTTGTATCTACCCTGTTTTTAAATTCCATTTTAATTTTATCCTACTAACTAACCATCTGTTCTAAAGAAATGTCTGCCTTCCCCTAATAATGCTCAAATTTCTACTACCCATTTCTTTAAATTCCTCTCTTTTTAACAGGTAAGTAGGAAAGCACCACTGTCTCACATTTACTTTATTATCTATTCACCTTTATCTTAGCTTTTTATCTTAGATGTGTGTCAAAACTTTCAATTAAATACACATGGTTCGTGTAAAATATACTTTCTATTCAGTTTAGCTCTTAGTGTACACTGGGGAATAAGATGTAGATTATTTGTGTTCCTACTACTTAATTCACATATTTCATAGCGAATAATTTCATAAGTTTCTTCAGAAATCTACTCTCACTATATTTTCCCTTCTAGATCCCCTGATACATCCTCATTATTGTAGACCAGGTTCCTGTCCCCACCTGTAAATAATATTCCTTGCTGAAAGCTTATCTTATCATTTCTCCCAAAAATCTCTTAAGCTTCATAACAGCAGCTTTACATGGAATATACATACAAGCAAGTGTATGCCTCTTCTCCTGTCAATAACCTCTTCCTGCCACAACTCTACCATTACTGTTCTTTCCTTTATTCCATTTACTTCACTGAAGCTTCTCCTGCAATCAGTATTAATATTCCCCTTTTCATTTGTCCTGGATATATTGTTAAATGCCCACCCTAAAACCCTTTCATTATCAAATTTGCATGCTCATTTTTATCCAAACCTATCTCCTGCAACACTGTTTGCAGTCTACATTTCTTATATACATATGTGTGTGTGTAAATATATATATATATATATATATATATATATATATATATATATATATATATATATATATGTATACACACACACACACACCTTTGTTAAATTATCTGTTAAAACAAAGGCACACATACCACATACATTAATAGAAAACAAACCATATTAACATGTTTTTCATTTGCATACATTATACATTACATATGTTTTCTTTCTTTATATTAACTGATATTCAATCCATTACATATATTGCTCACTTCCTACCCCCCCCTTAAACCTCACTCCCCAAATATTTTTTCTGTATATGTTGTTCCAACAAATCTTATTTATTTCTATGCAATTTGCTCCAGCCCTTTTCTAAACAGCCATGTTCCAGTTGTTTTAATCTCTTCTACAATATTCAATACTGCAAATACTGTTGATTTAGTTTTTGATTTCCATTTATTATTTTTTTTTTTTGGCAACCAACAGAATTAAACTTAATAAGGACCCAAGACTAGGCAATTCATATTATGTATCCCAGTTCAAAATGCCCTACATTTGTTAAATATAACTGAATACCCTTTGCTTTTTGTCTACACGTTTAAGGTCATTTACATTCCATGATAATGTGGACATAGTAGCCATTATACCAGAAAGCTATTATTCCCACCTATTATACATGTCATTAATTTTACATCTGTATTTCCAGCCTTTAGCTTACATGCACACACTGCTTGGCAGGCTCAGCTCTATTAAAATTTCTTCTTTTCATCTCCATTTAAGCCCATGTCACATTTTCATAACCTTTTGCTTCAATGGAAGCACTCAAACAAAAAATAAACAGATTTACAGAACTCTCACCCTCATGTAATTACAGCAAACATATAAACTTGAATACCTTTTCAAAAATCTAAGTTACCTCTCCAAAGTAGAGCAGTTGACCTAAATCAAAGTGTGTACCCACAGACATTACCTATTCTAAAATAAAGGTTACCCATGCTAAAGCCTGTATGCGCCAACCTTGAGCCTATATGATGTCAACAAATACTGAATTACTCAAGAGTTCTTAAAACAACCTAGAAAGTCATGAGGCGTGGAACCTAAAATTAGATCCAGTTTCCACTGAAAGCCTTCTACACAGCTAAGTGATGATGCCTCCAGTTCATAATATCTACTGGTTTACACTATTCAAAAAGACAGGTGCTGACTTTATACATTCTGCCAGTAACTGAGGCAATACTGTTTTTAATACCACATCGTTTGATGTACAATCAAAACCCTTCTGCAGTGAATAATCTTTGACTTGTTTCTGAGGCAGTATGTCGGCCCAAAAAGTTTCAATGTACTTTTTTTCTCTCAGAGAAGAATAATAAAGATGCTGGAAGGTCCAAGGTTAAACACAACAAACTTTTGTAATCTTTATTAAGATCAACACATCTACCAATACTTCCCCTTCCAGTTTTTTCTCTTATACAAAAATAACTGCTGTATAGTTATGAAATACCTTGTGTTTACCAGCTTATGTTCATATGTGTATACTAGGCCAATGACCACTAGAGCCTTTATAGGCCTAGCTATGGAACCTAAATGTGGCCGACAAATTATATGTTTTAGATGTTTATATAGGAGTGATTGCTAGTTACAACATGACTTACTGACTGCCTCTGTCCATCAGAGACGCAGATACCAGACCGAGGTGAATTTTCAATTTCCCATCCAATGGTCCAAGTTGCATGGAAATAGGGTTAGCCAGGGAC
Source organism: Protopterus annectens (assembly GCF_019279795.1). Taxonomy (NCBI): domain Eukaryota; kingdom Metazoa; phylum Chordata; order Ceratodontiformes; family Protopteridae; genus Protopterus; species Protopterus annectens. The sequence goes on along the minus strand of NC_056730.1, from coordinate 158,849,344 downwards.
TTTGTTTCACATGGATGGGGAGCTTGTTCCAGAGAAAGGGAATTCTCCAAGATACACCTCTCTCTCTCCAAATTGTCCTATTTACATTGCAGGCAAAATTTAGGTCTTTAGATCTAGTAGGTCTGATGCCGTTTGTTTTGTGGATGTGCAAAAAGTTCATCAGAGTGGGGCCCAGGAATGTCTTCTATGGCATACATAGATCAACTCTCAGTAGACTGTAGAAGATTGAGTACAGAGATAGAGCTTTGAGGAAATCTGCACAGGTAACTGTGTTTGTGTCTTGTATTCATTTTGTAAGGCACATTTGCAGAAGTTCCATTTGCTGCATGTATCTGGTCAAGTACATACCGAAGGGGGCATTATACTCAATGATGATAGCAGAGTATAGCAGTGCAATGAACCTAGATGCCATGCACTTACAAGATGAGCAACATAAAAGGATTTTCTTTCCACCTTAGATACATGTTGTTCAAAGGCAAGGTTACTGTCTACATGTGTACCCAAGACCTAGTGAGTTAACTCTTAGGGGTGTTTTACTGATGAAGTAGTTTCCTGGGGTGGCTGACTTCCCAAAATGTACTACAATACATTTCTTGGCAATGGGTTTTAAGCCATGGCTTTGGCACCAGTCATTTGTCTGTGTTAGACCCCCTTATATGATGTCACGTGTCTTGGGGGGATTCTATAACTGCTCCCAGTTTGCAATCATCTGCAAGCTTGGTCAGCCAGAGGCCTTTGACATTAGCCTTGATTGCTGAGAAGTAGATGCCAAAAAGGATTAGGCCGAGCAAAGAGCTTTGAGGGACTCCACTGGTGACTGGTCTATTTATGGAGGCGGTCTCGCCAACCCTAACCCTAACTTGTTGGATCCTATCTGTGAGCCAGCTGGTTATCCAGCATTTTATACAGGGATTTATGCCAAATTCCGTAAGCTTATTAACAATGCCAGAGTGGGGTATTACATCAAATGACTTTATCAGATCAAGGTACGCAGTATGTACTGTTTCACCCACATCCATTTCCTTGGAGACCTTCTCACATAAGTCCACCAGGTTCAGTATGCATGACCTTTCTTTGACAAAGCCAAACTGGGATGGATCTAGTATCTGAAAGTCTACTATGTCTTAGGTGATCATTTCCATGATAATTCTTTTCATGGCTTTACATGTAAGACTAGTCAGACTAATGGGTCTTTAGTTTCCAGGATCTGTTGATAGTCTGGCATTATGAAGAGAGATGATGGTTGCAGTTCTCTGCTCTCGTGCATGAAACCTGTTTTAAGGCTATAGTTAAATAGTAACTCCCATGGCCCTGATAGGTCACATTTTACAATATTCAGGAGGCATACCAGGATATTTTCAGGGTCCACTGAGGCTGTGCTCTTGGCCTTAGTGAGCACAGGCAGGACATGTCCTCTATTTGCAGTTACAGGGGTTATGTCTGAAGGTATTTCTTGAGCTGGCTCAGTGAATGTGGCACCATTAACCACCAGTTCAGTACATTGCTACATGCTGCCTTTGAGGTTTCTGACATAGTTGAAGAAGGTCTTACAGTTATATTTTGCCTGGAAGGCCATCAACCTCAAACTTGGCTTCACTGGACTTAATTAGCCCTTTTAGCTGCTGTTTATTTTGAAGAGAGAGAGTTCTTATCTTTATGGAAGCTACATTTCGTGATTTTAGCCATGATTTTTTTCCCTTTTGTTGTATAACCTGTTTAATATGGGATGCCACCAGGGTGGTTTGTTTGTGGAGTCAATTTTGGGCTTAATTTTGGTAGGTGCAGCAGCATCTATGCAGCAACGGATATGGCTGCACAGAGCTTTTATTAACAATTGCATACACTGCTGTGCTCCCTGGATCTGGAGGGGCATTACATTTTGACAAATAACTGCTTAATAAAAGGTAGTTTGCTATGGAACAGTTTTTAACTGTTACTGGGTTTACTGGGGTTACCAAGTTGATTTTGATTTAGGAGAAGACGGTGGAGATGGTGCAATATTCTTCCATACTTATGAGTACGAGGCACAGTGTGCTGAAACCTCTAGTGGGAACATGCACTAATTTGGTTAAGGGTGTTTACATTTACAAAGTCCAGGAATCTCTGTGCCTGCAGAATTGGGGCTGTGCAGGATTCCCATTCTATAGACTGGTAATTAGTCCCCAATAAGTTAAGTGTTAGCTTGGATGGTGAGTGTTTCCAATATGTTTAAGTATGCACTATGAGTTTCAAGAAGCATGCAGGGTGACCTATAGCTTGCTAGGATATGGTACAGGATTTTATCTATGGTGATCTATAAGTGAAGAAACTCCAAAACTTCATCCTGTTTAATCACCCTAGAGGTATGCTTGTTATTGATTTAGATTGAGACACCTCCACCCCACCACGTTTCGTCACTGTCTGTGCAGATGCTTGTCAACTGCATGGACATCTATATTCTCCAGGGGTAAGGGGGCTTGGGGGGTGTTTAGCTTTTGGCACTAAGCCGTAACACCTTGAGGTTCAGTTGAGTTGATTTTTCTATGTTGGTAGATTTGTAAATTTGGCATTGTTTAAAAAAGGCTCTATAGGGGAGGATACAATTTTAGCCAGTACTCAAATGCCTAGAGGGGACAGGTGAAGACCATCCTTGGCAAAGCAGTATAGTTTAACCATGTCTTAACATGCTGACAAATATTGTATCCCATTAGAATGGCACTAGAAACTGAGGCAACTGTCAAAATAAATCATCTTTTGTTGGTATTGTGGCATCATCCTTGGTGAAGGTAATATGCTGCTCAGTGCTAGGCTCATACCAGCTTGAGACACAGAGAGAGAGATCTAAAATGTATCTCTTTATATAGTCTAGGGAGTTAGCAGAAGGCTATTAAGGGGGCTTTTTTGGGAGTGGGTTGGTAGCAGACTAGGCTATGAAATACTACATTTAACAGTATTGCCACTCGATGAGCAAATACCTGCTCTAAGCATGTCATTGTGCAAGGTACTTGCTCTACACTAACTGCTTTACAAGGTACCACTTTATGGGCACAGTTCTAAAGGGAAAATTTGCTTCTTGATGTTTGCGTCTGTACAAGTCACTAGCATGATGAGCAGCTCCAAGCAAACATGCCAAATTTATACCAGCACTGGAGATGCAAAAAACTGACAACTAAGCTGTCAATAAAACTACTACACTTAGAGATTTTTTGTGCGATTTCCAACTCAAGTAGACCAGGCGAACACCTACTGCTACTAAATGAATAATCTCAGTCCTCCTAATGTAAAAGCACAGTAACAGTGTGTGAAGTGCAATGCTACCACAAACTTGCACAAGGAAAGGCAATAAGTAATTCAAGATATCAACAGCAGTGTACTTTAAACAGCTTATAAGTGTGAATACTCAATAAAAGTACTTTGCTTTCTATAAATGAGCTAAGAGCCACTCAAACTGTGCAGAATTTATAAAGACAATATAACAAGATAAACTGATTAATAAGCCTTCTGGCCAATATAACAACTACTTGCAGGAATCTAGTAAGTTTCCCCAACCTATACAAACTAAGCTACAACCCACTGTACTAGATGGAAAATCATCAGTATATTTGATGTAAAAACACAGAAAAGAGTTTACTAAATGTGCAAAAATAAACTACTTTATCCATCAGCTACCTAGATAATGAATAACGAATTCAGAGCAATTAAATTAAATCAGTATAAAAGAAAAGGAGAGGCAAAATGCACTTTTTTTTTCAAAATAAGCCCAAGAAAAGGCAACTAATTCGAGGTATCAACAGCGGTGTAGAAAGGGAGAAGCTTACAAAGCTTGACTGAAAGGATGGGCAGGTTAAAAATTACCGTGTTTAAAAAGCAGATCAAGGAATAGGAAAGGTGGGTGGGGAAAATCACCAACAATGCTTGCAGTTTTTGCAGGCCTCAAGTCTTACCAGAAAAGATAAGACCACAGATAAACTGTGGGTATTTAAGTGTTACTCAAGAAACAAATTAAACAATGAAAAAAATGTGAAATGTGCAGCCTGGGTAATTTAAGTGTCTATCTGTCACACAGAAGAAAAGCACCAGGCCAAACAAACTGCTCAAAACAGAAGGCAAAATGGAACAGGTAAAAGAGAAAGCAGCTCTATCAATTTAAGCAACTACACAGATGCAAAACAAGATTACTTTCCTTGCTTCTTTATATCAAATCACCAGCAGGGAGTCACCAACAGCACTTGTAGTTTTGCAGGCCTTGAGTCTTATCTGTGTTATATTGCTGCTGCACAGTCTTTTGTTTCTTGGATCATCCATTCCTCAACAACTGATTTTTAAAGTTATGTTATGGAAAGGTATGCTGTGCCTCTATGTAGATGTTTCAGATTCCTACTAAAATGGCTCTGACCTACATTTCATTTGACTTATTTTTGTTTAGTCCATTTCTTGTACTGCACTCTTTAGTCATGAAGAGAAAAACGGAATCTACTACAACACAAGACTATTTTCCTCCTGCAAGGGAGGAACTTTACAGAAGATCCATAATAATACTGAGGTTACTTCCCAAATTTGGGTTCTCTATCAATGAACTTGTGAATTTCACAGTTAGCAATTCTTTATGCCTAGAATACATTACAAAGCACTATTTACCCTACTATTACCAATTGCGTTTGCATTTTCCTTCTTTAGTATTTATTAGAAGTAAATTTTATTTTTAAAGCATTTTAACTAAGGGAATGATAACCAAGGAGGAGAAGCAAAATATGGAAAACTCTGAAGTCCAAGGTATGTTAACATCAGTACACTTATACAACAACACTTAAATATCAATGTATTTGATAAAAATGCGCAACACTTGTAAATAAAGAAAGGACAGCTCCAGTCATAAGATTTCAATGAGCCAACAGTGACAGATTCATACTAGGCTATTAGTCTGTAAACTATTACAAGCCTAGCCAATAACCAGAAGTCAGAATCAAACACTATACTTTGCACCTGTGAGGTAAAGACCTTAACCATTACACTAATCCTCCCAAACAGAACAAGATGTTAGCTGATCACTAGCATAGAATCAATAGTTACTGAACCTAATCTAAAGACGTGATGCAGGTTTACTATTCCCCCAATATACCACAATCCACTTAGCTAGACTGCAATTTGATGTTGCTTACTTAAATACAATAAGAGTAATTATGATAAAGACTGACTTTCCCTGATGATATAATACTTTGCTCATACACTGCCCCGCACTAGACCTAGACTGTGACTGAAAAGTGCCTCTGGACCATCTTCTCAATGGCTATCACTCAGAAAAGTAAAATACAATACAATAAAAAGAAACAAATGATATATGTATGAATGAAGATAAGGATAAACCTTAAATCATACCGCTCAACCTCTTAGAGCAAGAAATTTGGAGAAAGCCATAAATAAAAATGGGACAAGGGCACAAAAATAGGGGCAATTTTTAAATAATGCTCTTAGAAAGTTGACAGAGTAACAGGTTTTGCATTAGCATGAATTTCCTGAAGGATATGAAGTCTGAAACTCAAATATCTGTTATTTTGTAACTTCAGACTGTCTGATTAAGTGGTGGTGAACACTGCAAAAGAGCTAACTTTAAATAAAACCTGTGGATTTTACAACTGCTGAGCCTTGCCTTTCTGCCTGTTACTAGCGGTGGTTTTGCTTGGAATTTTGTTTGGGTCTGCTGCTGGAATGTACTCACTGCTTTTGGGTTTTCTTGCTGCATTTTTAAAACAGTGTTGACAAATTGACTAGGCAATGTAATAGGATTACAGACTATAGAGGAGGATCTAGTCAGGTTTTGAACAAGGACATAGCCAGTGATTTTTAAAGTATAGCTTGAGGCGTTTTTAAACTGAGTAAGAGAGGGTTCAAGAGTAAGATCAGCAGGAAGAGAATTCCAGGTTTTGCCAACAGAGTTAGCAAACAGAGAGACACCAGCAGAGTTGTTGATTTTGGGTGTTTGAACCAGTAGTTTATTAGAAGAGCGGAGTGACCTCAGGTTGCTATAAGGGTTGATGATATTTTGAAGTGCAGGCATATTATCAGGGTGGTTGAGAACTGTATGGACAATTATAAGCTGGTTGTACTGAAGTAGGCTAGGCCATTCTAGCCACCCCAGAAGATGTAGGTTGTGGCAGTGGTGGGTCCTATAGGACATGCATGTTGCAAATCTAGCAATATGGTTATAACAGCTGGAGAGTTTGCTAAGAGAGGATTTGTTCAAATTAGTGAGTGGACGGGAGGCATAGAGAAGAGTGGAGAGTAGATGGGAATGAGCAATAGCAGTCCTAGCAAATGGAGTAAGGAAAGGTACGATCTTATAGAGGAAGCCAAGTTTTTTGTTAATGGTTTTGATAGTTTAAAGTCTTAATGATGAGTTTAAATATGTTTCAAATCACTTTCAGCTTCCTACCACTGTTCTATGGTGGCTCCTCTCTCTGTGGCAGCAGTAAATGTGCTACAGCTTCCAAAGCTGTAACACACTTAGTCCTCCTACACTTTTTCTGTAATTACTACAATACATGAGGAACAGGTTAAGCTCCATGCACTACAATGAAATATAATTAGGTCTTTCCGATCACAGTCTACTTGTTAGATGTTCTCAACTTTGATATTAAGATTCACCTCTTGATGCTTTGTGATCAAGGTGAATTTCTTGATAGTGTACTTTGAACATACAAAGCTCTGGTTATGATCACAGACCTGACTATAATCCTCTATATTTAATACTATATATCATTATCAGCTATAATGCAGATCAGTTTACTGTAAAAGTCTGTGCAGTACTTCTGCAAATGCCTCTCAAACTGATGATTATGAACCAAAATTCTGCACAAAATATTTCTATCGATATGAAGTCATTCATGTGTGCTGCAGTTCTGATGTTTTACCATCAATGTTAAATTAGGGCAGTTTACCTGTACACCACAGCTGACAGTTTGTAAGCAGTGCGTGCCTCTTCTGTGGCTGTGGTTAAAGAAATATAGTAACTTATGTACTACTGCACAAATTAAGGTGTCTAGGTATCACAAGTACATGCTCTTTATGTTTCCAGAATCAGCCACGAAAGATTTTATGTGGAGCAGTGTATAGTTATAAGAATGTTGGCGATATCCATCTTTAAAAGAGAAATAAAACACAAAAATATCTGTTTTCTGAATCAAAAATACTATATAGTGACAATGTATGGGCTAGCTAGGTAATTCCCAAATCCATGATATTCCTACTTCAATCTGAGGCAAAACAGTAGTAAACATTGCTTACTGTATGACAGAACATGTCACATAAAGAAACAGGTACTGAGGGAATCAAACCAACAGCTACACGAAAATAAAGCTTGTTAGCAGCTACAGCCTGAATCTTCTGAAATAAACTACCAAACATTTTCTGCAACCTAACTGCTGTCAAAAAAAGGAGCTTTACCTTCATTCTGCATATTGAAGCTTTAAGTACAAAGAATGTGACCCTTCAGTTGCAATGATATTAATCCACAGAGCAATATTCAACAATTTTCCTTGGACCCCCCCCCCAACAAAGCCATTTCATCCACATTAAAACATGCATCACTTTCACGGGGTACTGCATCTCTGTTTTGGTGTCATCTGGCGTAGTAAGACTATAAAACATTTGTATGTAACACTGGACAATCTACTTTATATATTAAAAAACTCCATAAATTGATGTTTACAGTTTTCTTTACTGTCATGCATGCCACTTACAAATGCTTGTCTTGTCATTACCATGTGGAAGATTTCAGTTCATGCTGAGGACATTCATCATCCTTAGTTAGACCTACGTTTTATGACTGAAATGGGGAAAATGCTTCTAAAGGCTATGATGAAAGCAATGTTTTATTTTACCATCAGCTATTGCATGTGTGTTCTTGTATAGAACTACGTCTACTATCCAGCATATAGGTGGTACTGATATTAAAAATAAAACAGTTTTCATCATAAGCATATAGCTTTTAGTAACATTTTCCCCAGTTCTTCATAAAAAAATAGGACTGAACCAAGAATGTCCTCAGCAGGAACCAAAATGATCCACAGGGTACAGACAAGACAAGCTGTTGTATGTGCAAGCCATGACAAAGAAGAAAACTACCTGTTTATATAAGGGGCAAGTCACTGGTGCCTTCAGAAAAATTATGCAGTGTAACAGTATGTATATAACGTCAAGGATAAGCGAGCTAAAAGGCTCTTGCTAAACAAGAATGACACAGGTTGAAGGTCTAACCACAACTCTTGTAATTTCAAAGGGTTAGGGACCAGAATTGTTGAATTTGGCATAAGAATCCAAAGCTTCAAGTACATACCCCAACAGACACCTGAAACAACTGTGCACTGGGATCTCAACTTAAAGACAAAAGGGGACTCAAGTTCCAAATAATTTAACAATGTATTACTAGAAATTTCCAGAAGTACTAGCTCCACAGTATGAATGTTCATCATCTTCTTTCGACTGTTCCCGTTAGGGGTCGCCACAGCGGATCACCTGTTTCCATTTCTTCCTGTCCTCTGCATCTTGCTCTGTCACACCAACCACCTGCATGTCCTCTCTCACCACATCCATAAACCTTATCTTAGGCCTTCCTCTTTTCCTGTTACCTGGTAGCTTCATCCTTAGCATCTTTTTCCCAATATACTCTGCATCCCTTCTCAGCACATGTCCAAACCAACGTAATCTTGCCTCTCTGGCTTTGTCTCCAAACCTTCCAACCTGGGCTGACCCTCTAATATACTTATTCCTAATCCTGTCCACCCTCGTCACACCCAGTGCAAATCTTAACATCTTTAACTCTGCCACATCCAGCTCAAACACCTGCCTTTTTGTCAATGCCACTGTCTCCAACCCATATAACACAGCTGGTCTCACTACCCTCTTGTAGACCTTCCCTTTCACTCTTACAGGTACTCGTCTATCACAAATCACTCCTGACACTCTTCTTCACCCACTCCATCCTGCCTGTACTCTCTTCTTCACCTCTCTTCCACACTCACCATTACTCTGAACTACTGACCCCAAGTATTTAAACTCATCCACCTTCGCCACCTCTACTCCTTGCATCCTCACCATTCCTCTATCCTCCCTCTCATTCACACACATATATTCTGTCTTAGTCCTGCTGACCTTCATTCCTCTTCTCTCTAGAGCATATCTCCATCTCTCCAGGGCCTCCTCCACCTGTTCCCTACTCTCACTACAGATCACAATGTCATCTGCAAACATAGTCCATGGGGACTCCTGTCTGATCTCGTCTGTCAACCTGTCCATCACCATTGCAAATAAGAAAGGGCTCAGAGCTGATCCTTGATGTAACCCCACCTCCACCTTAAACGCATCCGTCACTCCCACCGCAGACCTCACCGCTGTCACACTACCCTCGTACATATCCTGTACCACTTTTACATACTTCTCTGACACTCCTGACTTCCTCATACAATACCACAACTCCTCTCCAGGCACCCTGTCATATGCTTTCTCCAAGTCTACAAAACACAATGCAACTCCTTCTGACATTCTCTGTACTTCTCCATCAACACTCTCAGAGCAAACATCGCATCTGTAGTGCTCTTTCCCGGCATGAAACCATACTGCTGTTCACTAATCATCACATCCCTTCTTAACCTAGCTTCCACTACTCTTTCCCATAACTTCATGCTGTGACTGATCAATTTAATCCCTCTGTAGTTACTACAGCTCTGCACATCACCCTTATTCTTAAAAATCGGTACCAAAACACTTTTTCTCCATTCCTCAGGCATCCTCTCACTCCAAGATTTCACTAAACAATCTGGTTAAAAACTCCACTGCCATTTCACCTAAACACCTCCATGCTTCCACAGGTATGTCATCTGGGCCAACAGCCTTTCCATTCTTCATTCTCTTCATAGCTATCTTTACTTCCTCCTTGTTAATCCATTGTACTTCATGATTCACTATCCCTACATCATGCAGTTATTTCCTTAGCATCACTCCTATGCAAGGTATCCAAAGTATTTTCTACCAACACACGAGTGAAACAAAGTGACAGACTATATAATAATTAAGCAATAACCAATGACGTGGTGTGGTATATTGAAGATTTACCCACGGATGGTGTGGTTTAATCACGAGGTCGGTTATTGCTCTCATACAATGACAATATTTAAGAAAAAAATATTTACTTTTCTTAAATAATGTCTTTGTATAATGGCACATTACTCTTCTTCCGCTGGTGGTGGTATACTGCTTCCTTGTGTTGATGTACTGCGCATGCGTATGGGACTACCCTGTGCATCAATCCTTTGAAACGGAAGGAACAGAGAAAAGAAAGTCTCTGTTGCTCTTTTTTTTTATTAAAAAAAAAAAAGTTTTGGACACCTTATACCAACGGAAAAAAGTTCGGGTGACCAGACCTTTTACGTTGGTATATTGTGGGATTTACAACGGGCACACTGGCCAATCAGCATGCACGTTTTGGAATATTAATGGGGGGGGGGTCATTGTATAATTAATAACATCACACATCAGTCCCCAGGCAAAATCCTGGACAATTGCTGATATCCAACAGCTGTGAAAAGACCCATTGAGTTCTGACATATCAGTCACTCACTTAAACAGTACAAAATATTTCCAAGACATTAATTACCTCAGTTATTTTACCACTGACTAACAGTATGACTTAGCAGCAGAAAATTTTCAAAACAGTACTTGATTTCAAGATTTAGTTGCAGAGGACCTCAAAAGAAACAGTATTTCATCACCAATATTTTTGCAGTTTAGTCCAATCCCTGTATGTTTCTAGAACCAAGTATCATGTGGTCAACATTTAAGGGTCTTGTGGCAGGCCCCTTACCTCTTTAAATACAAATATTCAAAGCAAAACATGACATTTCTTTCACTTTAAAAGGAAAATGAAATATTCAAGGCTGATAAAAAAAACTAAAAGCTTTGTGAAAACAGTGTTCTTCCTCCTACAGAGGGAGCTACCAATGGTCATAACCTTTCCTTTCTTTTCTGATAATGATAAAGTACAGTTTTGTACCTACCATAAATGTAGATGTTCGAGGATCCACATTGCTGCAGTCCTAACTATTGGGTAGTCCGCTGTCCAGTCTTTCTTGCCCCAGATGTCAGAAGACCCTAAAAGACAAGGCCCAATATACCTGCACCAGAAATATGTACAATATATACAAAAATATATACAAAAATATCAGCATATAACCTCACCTACACAACCACCCCTAAACACAGAGGGAAGGACTGCAGCAATGTGGATCCTCGAACATCTACATTTATAAACTGTACTATGTTCTTCATTCCACATTGCTGCAGTCCGAATCCCAAAGCAGAGGTAAGGGAGGCTGGCAAATCATAAAGAAGCAGGAGCTGACAACATGCCTTGCAAAATAGCTGTGGCAAAACCAGCCCTAGACTTAGAGTAGAGAGGAAGGTGATAATGCTTAGAGAAAGTATGCACTGAACTCCAAGTAGCTGCCTCCAAAATATCCTTAGTGGCAGTAGCCCTAGTGGAATGAGGCCTAATCCCAGCTGGAATCTCCTTGCCATGATGGGAATAACAAAATGCAATGCAGAACCCAATCCACCTAGAAATAGTTTGTTTTGACACAGGCTTGCCCTGAACTCAAAGCAAAAGAAACAAACAACTGCTGAGACTGCCTAAAATCCTTAGTCCTGCTTAAATAATATGCCTATGTACATCTAAAGTGTGCAAAATCTTTTCCCCTTTATTTTGGGGGTCTGCATAAAAGTAGGCAAATGAATAGTTTGGTTTAAAGCCACACTAGAAACCACCTTAGGCATAAAGGAAGGATTAAATGATACCCTATCCTTATGGAAAATCAAAAGGGCTCTACTGACATAAGGGCCTGCAACTCAGACACCCTTCTTGCAGAAGTAATAGCCAACAAAAAGCAGTCTTCCATGACAAGTATTTCAATTCAGCAGTAGCGCTCAAAAGGTTGTAGAGTAAGTTTTTCCAACACAAAATTGAGATCCCAAGCAGGAGTAGGAGCTCGGGTCTTATATTCTTGCCCTCTAAGAAACTGCTTGAACAAAGGATGCGAAAACAATGGTGGGTCACAATCATAGTGAGCTGAAATTGCTGCAGCATGAATCTTAATGGAAGAGAAGGACAAACCTTTGTCCAATAACTCAGTAAGATATTGAAGAGCCACATTCAAATTAGGCTCAGAAATCTCCAAATTCTTTGCTGTACTCCAAATTAAAAACCTCTTCCATTTTTCTACTTTCCTTGTACTAGGTCTTCTAGCTTCCATAATCACATTTAAAACTTGTTGAGGAAGTTGAGACCTGCTGTGTTTCAACACAGCATATGCCAGGCTGTTAGATGAAGTGAGTGAAGCTTGACATTGAGCAGATGACCGTCCTTCTGAGATAACAGATGTGGAATCAAAGGTAAAGGCCATGGAGGCTTCCTTACCAGACTCCTTAGTAGTGGGTACCAGTGTTGCCGAGGCCAATCTGGAGCAATTAAAATCATCCTTGGCTTGTCTTGTCTGACCTTTAAGAGCACCTTTGGAAGAAGAGGCAGAGGTGGAAAGGCATACACATGAAGATTTTTCCAACTGAAAGAAAGAGCATCCACTTTCCAAGCTGTGTGATGAAACCCTTTGTGCAAAACTTTGGCAGCTGGTGGTTTAGTGGAGAAGCGAACAGATCTATGTCTGGAGTTCCCCATGACACTGTCAATTTCTGAAATACATGAAGATCCAGTTTCCACGGGATCCATGATTTGTCTGCTTAACACATCTGCTAAGGAGTTCTGTGCTCCCGCAGAAACCTTGCCTGAAGAGTTAGTTGCAAGCTGAGCGCAGTCTCCCATAAAATCATTGCTTGCCTGCATAGAGGATAAGAATGTGTTCCCCTTGTTTGTTGATGTACCACATGACAGTTGTGTTGTCTGTTAGAATCAACACCTGCCCTGGAAGAAGTAACTCCCTGAAAGCCATTAATGCAAACTGGACTGCTAACATCTCCTTCATGTTGATATGTAGATGCTGTAGTCTGGCAGGCCACTTGTCTTGTATCCACTTTCCATTTAGATGAGCTCCCAAGCAATGTCCGAGGCATCTGTCGTTAAAATCTGACTTGCCTCTGGCCGGGTCACAGAGAGTCCCTTGTTTAGGTGACATTCCTGAGCCCACCACAAAAATTCTTTTGAAGGCAAGGTATTATTTGAATGACAGTGTCCAAATCCTGGCAGTGCTGTGTCCATACATTTTGAGATACCATTGCAGCTTCCTCATATGCAGTTTGGCATTGGGAAGCACCAGAATACAAGATGCCATGAACCCTAATGCTTGAAGGACTGTCCTTGCAGTCACGGACTGATGAGATAGTTGATGGAAGTTTGTCCGGGGAAAAGGCCATCTGGGCTGCTGTATTCAGTCTCACACCCAGAAAGCACATGTCTTGAGAGGGTACTAGACTGGACTTTATAGGCATCTTAGCACTGCTATAACATATTCCAGATGCTGTAGAAGGTCTTCCTTTTATTGAGCCAGAATCAGGCAGTGGATAGATTTGAATTCCTTTTAGCCTGAAGTAAGCTATCACTGGAGCCAGAACCTTTGTGAATACTCTGCAATGCAGAGAACTGATAATGAGAATTTCCAGCTCGAAAGCACAGATACTTCCTGCAACTTAGTCTTATAGGCACATGAAGGTAAGCTTCCTTGAGATCTAAAGTTACCATCCAGTGTTCTTTGCCCAGCAGAGGTATCTTGAACTTTGGAATGTCCAGATAAGTGTTGAGAATAGATAAATCCAAAATTGGTCTTCTTTGGTACTAGGAACATTCTGATACAGGGACTGGCTGAATGGCCCCTATTTGGAGTAACAGAGAAATTTGCTTGTGAGCCTCTTTCCTTTGTGGAGGAGGAACGTCTGGCATGCCTCTGAAAGGGGCAATGTATGGAAATAAAACCTGTAACCGTGGTGAATGATATCCAACACCCATCTGTCTTGAGTGATTAAATCCCAATTTTCTTTGAAAAGAGACAGTCTTCCTGAGAATCTACTGGCAGCTGAAAAGGCAGGTCATTGGGTCTGTTTAAGGACTGACCCCTGCCCTCACCAGAAGTCTGAGCAGGTGAACTCCCTGTTCTAGGCCTAAAAGAACCTTGAGCTCTGCCCTAGACTGGGAATCATAAGCAGGATATGTCCATCCCTTAGTAGGCCAATTTCTACTAAACAAAATCTTTAACAGTTTGCATAGACTTAGCTTTGTCCTCCATTTTCTTTAAAACTGCTTCCACAGGCAACAACACATCAGACTGTAAAGGAGCATCCAAAATCCTTGTCTTAACATGCTCAGCTAAATTCTGATCCCTCAACCAGGCATGCCTAGAACAGAACTAGTGGCAGCCACCCTCGAGGAGGCCTGTACAGCATCAAAACCACATTGCAAAGAATGCTTACCCACTTGTTCAGACACATGAACTAAATCTAGCAACTCTTTACACTCAATACCTTCAGCATCCACCTTAGATTTCAGTTGTGAAAGGAGATAATTTTGATATTTTAGCATGTGAAACTGACAATTCAACGCCCTCATGGCTAAAGTGGAAGAAGTATACACTTTCTTTCCCCATCTATCCAAAGCCCTTGCCTCTTTATCAGTGGGAACAGGGTTTTTAACCACAGAAAGATACTTATGAGCTTCAGGCACTATCAGGTTTAACAGGAGCAGGAGGCAAAGAATCAGGGTTCAAAAACATCTTCCACCACATTCAACACAGGAGGTATAGCTAAGGGCCTATGCTGGGGTAAAACAAGAATTCCCTAAGCCTTTTCCTGGAATCAGAGTAATCCTGGCCTTCCCATTTAAAGTGCTCCCTCATGGAATGCAGAGTCTCTGAAAATGAGAAATCCTCAGGAGGGAATCATCCACATCAGAATCAGAATAAGGAGGATACTCCTGCAAATCTTCCTGAACACTGCTCAAAACTATCAAACTCAGGTTCCACCCTAGGCCTCTTATCAGGAGGGCATAGAACCTCTAATCATAGTAATCAAATCTTCTGCCATTTTAAGCATATGTTTCTTAGGCACAGAACCTGAAGTGCTAGGAGAAGCTCCCACTGAAGCTAAACTTGGCCTACCTCTCAAACAGAAGGAGAGGCTCTAACTCCCTTGGGAAGAGAGGGAAGAACAGTTACCTGAGAAGCCCCTCAGCCTGGCCTACCTCCTGAGAAGGCACATCCTGTAACAGTAAAGTCACTGCCTGAGACTCCAAAGAAACTCCTGGCAAAACCTCTGGCTCCACTGAGGTTCATCAACCCTAAAACACTAACCTGGCACAGTCTAACCTTCTCTTAATAGTGCGTTTGTTAAACCTAGCACAAGAGCAGCATCCAACACAGGCCCTAAACAAGGTATACACAAAGTATGGTAATCCCTATGAGGTATCTGTTTCCCACAAGAAATACAGTTATTCACTTTTTCTGACATCCGGTTAAATACTGAGGCAAGAAAAAACCAAAATGTTGCCAACTCTGATTCGGTCTGAAACTCCGACTTCAGAAAATTTCAGAACGCCAACCTGCACAAACTGCTTCTGCATCGGACCATGCGGCAAAAGACTGAGGATATGTTCTGGTATTCGACTACCCAATAGTTAGGACTGCAGCAATGTGGAATGAAGAACATCCTAGACGAAGTGTAAGTGGAAATATGGAATCTGCTTAAACCAAAACCTGACAAAATAATGAAAAGATCTACAATGAACAAAAATGTGAACAATGCTGTAATGCAATAAGTCAGGCAGTGGCTTCTGGTTGTGAACAATACTAGGGGCTGTACCCAATAAAGGAGAAAAGGGAATCATATGTAAAAGACAAAGTAGTACCCGGTGTCAAAAAGCCACCCTAAGATAAATGCATGTACATACAGATTATATTTTTTTCTAGATGGTTAGTACTAAAATAATTTTATCTTGATCCTTAAGTTCTTAAGACTCATAAGCAGGAATCAGTGGCAAATACTGACAGTGTAATGTTTTAGCTTTTATGTGTTTTATATATTTACAGAAATAAGTGAACAGAGAAGGCTTTCAAATCTGAGAGAAGATAGCATAATTTAGTACTTTCTGTTCCTCAGGCTAGGCACACAGCAGGAGTGTCTGTTTATAGATCACCATAGTACCTCGTTGTAAGTGCTAATCTGTACCAGTAACATAAAACATGCTTAAAGATAATTATGACTTTAAGGGAAAAAATCATTTGAATGGGTGTAAAAAAATAATAAAATAAAGGCACTCCTGTACTTTCCTCAGTCAAGTGCCTCAAACACCATTTCTAAATGGCATGTAATTCATGATTCTGCAGAGAGGTGTTAATCACCATACTTTAATAAACAAGCACTGTGGGATATCTCATTATGAGTTGTAACCATTAGAAGAATGGAGACCCAAAGTACACATATGCTTCAGCTGATGCCCTGCAATTATATGAGCCATAAGGAAACACCTCAAGAATTCATGTTAAAATTGCTAATCATTTAACAGCTGTGCACATAGATTATTAAAGAACAGCAGAGTTCAAAACACATCTGTGGCAGCATCCATTTGCAAATTTGCCACTTCATTAATAGTGCAATTGCTTTCACTAAGTCTATAGCACATCAAATATTGCATCGTCATTAAGATATACTACTAAAGAATGTCAAATTCAAAGCTGCAGCAAAGACGGCGTCTAAAGAAAGACAAACTCCATCTATAAGATCACATGGATACATGGATGTGAAGCATAATCCAGAGTGTCATTTATACCGCCTTTGATTTATACCCAGCAATATCTTGTGCAGACAGCTGCCTAAATCTAGCATTTAAAGTGCAAATGCACTGCATCACCTATAAAGCTGCTTTAAAGCTTAAGCTGATAGGAGCACTACTTCTTTGTTAATGACAGTAAAAGAATGATGTATAAAAAAAACAGTCTGGGCTCACTGGATCCTGAAACTGTAATGCGTCATTACAGCAAAAGTGTCACAACCGTCTTCAAGACTATCCCAAAGTAAACATAGTAAAATACCTTAAGGGCTTTAAGAAGAAATGTTAAATGAGTGATCTAGGTATTCATACTTAATTTGGCTAAATATGAATGAAATTACAGCCACACCCTTAAAAATATTCAGGGCAAAAGCATTCTGATAAGCAAAAACAAATCATAGTAATACTGTTTTGCTTCCCATCTATCCATGTCGTATCCATATGAAACGCTTATGAAATAAAATAGTAGTACTGCAAAACTACTTCCAGTAGCATTTTGTGTGTCCTGCAGACACATAATTTTTCTTGTTTGTTTACATTCTCAAAAATAGTGCAACAATCCTGCTCCTGAAATGACGCCTTGGTATGAAACATATAAATCATGACACACAATAATATATAGCACGATACAAAAACTTTGCCAACATCATATTTGTACAAAGATCCTGTAAATACCTAATAAAAAGTCTGTTGCACAAATCTGTCAATTTGATCATTACCCCTGCAAGTAATACTTCTGCAATACCAGAAACCTTGATGTAGACACTCAACAAGTAACATCATAAAATACTTTAAAATGAATCCTGTAGACCTATAAACATGCAAAGAAAATACAAACAGTCATAAACTGATATTGATAATGATGGCTTAAAAATCACTAAGCAATGGAAAGATGACTTTTAAGAATTTTGTCAGGCCAGGCATCTTAGCACCAAAGACCAGTAGCCCTGGGCAGCACTAGCCAGTGGCTGCATGAAGTCTATTTCTTGATGGTGGCTGTCCAGTGAATCAAGAAAAAAAAATCTTAACAGCAGGATTGGTAGCACAAGTAGCAAGTTATAATCAAAGTGAAAATGGATTCATGATGAAATGTAGTGGAGGATAAGAAATAAGGAGAGAATGATTTTGGATGCAGGTCCTTAAGAAGAATAGTTACAGTCAATCATACAGAATATGAAATTCATAAAGTCAACATTAGATTTTGCCAACAGGGATGACTGCAAGCAGGGGTTATAGAAAATAGACAAGAGATGGGGCTAGAATTTGCTATAGAAAATTAGCAAAGGAATGAAGGTATTGGGAGCAAATAACTAGGGAAGGAAAAATAACAGAGTGGGGTGAGGGCCAAGTAGAAGTTTGGAATGCAGGTCAGAGACTACCTTTCCTACCAGGAACTGATATCAGAGTATAAGCAAAGAGTAAGGAATACCGGAGTGGTAAGCAAAAGACCATCTCAGTTAGAGTTTTAAGTTGTGGCTGGAACATATGCTGCTGTTAAAAAATGATAATTAGTAAGGCATATAAAATATGTGTTAACTATAAAAACCAATTAGCAGAGCTTAAAAAAGCTGGAGAAGAGGGACTGGAAAGGCAGTTAACAAAAGAACAGTGGGAGGACATCTGTAAGGCTACTAAATATACAACAACATCTAGAAAGTTTAAGATTTTTGCTAAGAGATGTTTGCATACATAATGTTTTCCCCATAACCCTAGGCAGACATCACAGAACCTTTCCACTGCTACACAGCAAATTTTGGATGTGTGAGGGGAGAGAAAGACAATTGGGAATGTGTTTTGAGAATGTAACACGTTGACAGACTTTAAACATTCTGTACAGTGTTTTGTCAGAAATGGTTGCAACTAAGGAAATCATTCTTTAGAGCTGGGACATAGGCTCAATACTGCCCAGCCACAGTAAGGCCTTATTAAATGTAATGCTGCTAAAAAAAAACAACTACTAGCAAATGGAAATCAAAATCTACATTAACTGTAACTGAAGTACTGCAATATTGCATAGGAGAAAAAGAAATGAAGGTACAATCCTTAGCTAACAAAAAAAAAAAAAGAAAAAAAACAGAATATGTGAAAAAATACAAACGGGTACCAAAGAGAAGGTCTACAAGAGGGTAGTGACACCAGCTATGTTACATGGTTTGGAGACGGCAGCATTGACAAAAAGGTAGGAGCCAGAGCTGGACGTGGTAGAGTTAAAGGCGTTAAGATTTGCAGTGGGTGTGACGAGGATGGACAGGATTAGGAATGAGTACATTAGAGGGTCAGCTCTGGCTAGACAGTTTGGAGACAAAGCCAGAGAGGCAAGATTGCGTTGGTTTGGATATATGCTGAGGAGGTATATTGGGAAAAGGATGCTAAGGATGGAGCTGCCAGGTAAGAGGAAAAGAAGAAGGCCTAAGATAAGGTTTATGGATGGGGTGAAAGAGGACATGCAGGTGGTTGTTGTAACAGAGCAAGATGCAGAGGACAGGAAGAAATGGAAACAGATGATCCGCTGTGGCGACCCCTAACAGGAACAGCTGAAAGAAAACAAAAGAAGAAGATGTGCAACTGTATCATTCTTTTACTTGTGATTTAATAAAGATGTTTAGAAAAAAACACACATGCTAGCATGTTAGATGCTTAAGGAACTGCATACCAAGCTTTTGGAACTAATTTCCTCTTCTTATCAAGCATGGTAATACCATGGCTACTCTTACATCTAGACCTGACAAGTGAGGGTTTATCACACATTCATCTTTATAAAGGATCACACATATGCAGTGGAGGTCCAGTTGAAAAGTATTGATAAATAAGAAGAAAAGACCTTACTGTGATCCACAATGTACACCTGAGGCGAAATGGATAAGGGTGGAAGATTTATTGTTGTATTTTAACTCATTCACTCTTACAGTGCCTTTTTGTACACTTCCAGTTAACTTCAATTGCTCTTTATGGTGTCCTGACATATTTTTAGGGCTGGCTTCTTTACGTGACATACCAATTAATAATATGCAGCATTAAAAGGTGTAAGCAACAAAATTACACTAATATTGTTAATTTAGGATGTCCTGCAGAGAAGATTATTAATTACTACTTGCTACTTACTATTTATAGTTTCACATTTACATTTATATTTCCAATTTTGACAGTGCTACATGTGCTTGAGGGGGATAGTGTGAAATGTTATGGCAAAAGACAGAAAATACATTATTATTGCCCATGTATGGTACATTAAACTACACTAGACATACTGCTAGTAATAGATTTCATAGATTCACAGGAGATTACAAGCTGTTAGGCTTAAGAGCCCTTACAATTCTAGTCAATAAAACCCGATTTTGTCCAATATATGGCTCCAAGGGGCAAGAGGATGTCATGGATTTCTACCGATGCCTCGAGCACCTTACAAATTTCCCCTCTCCATAAGGGACACAGGAACTACCCCAGGTGTGAACTTGTGATCCCCCATCCACTGATCCAAACTGCATCTGAAAAGGGCCTTGGAAGGGCTCTGCTTATTGTGAATAGGAAACTTATTCCAAAGAAGGGGCAATCTCTGACACACATACCTGTCTCTCCAGCATATTTTGCTTGAGTTTCTAACTATGTTTAGATCCCTGGATTGGGTGACCTGTGGATGTGTAGCAGCCCCATCAGGGCTGGATTTGTGAGTGCCTTCTATGTCAGGCATAGGTCATCCCTTAATAGTCGTTAGGAGACCGAGTACAGAGATATAGCTTTCAGTCTGTCTGCATAGGACTTCTTGTTTACACCAATATTTTCTTTGACAGGAACCTCTGAGGTCATTCCAGCTGCTGTAAATGCCTAGTCAACACACACCTAATGGCATACTGTTTACCCCTTCTTCAGTGATTTTCCTGAAAGCTTTGCTTGTTTTAAGTGTGTATTCATTTTAATAAAACTATAGAACTTTTCTGCTGGTTCATTTTCTTTGATATTTTATCTAACTAGTGACACAGGGATTTATACCCAGTTTTGTGAGTTCATTTATAATACCAGAGTGGGGAATTGTGTCAAATGCCTTGGCCAGGTTGAGGTAGGCAGTATGTAGTGGTTTACCCTCATCCATGGCCTTAGTGACTTTCTTAAAGAAATCCACCAGATTCAGTAGGCATGACCTGCCTTTAACAAAGCCGAATTGGGATGGATCCAGTGTTTGTAGGTTTCTTATGTTATTACTTATCAGGTCCATTATTACTCTTTCCATGGCTTTACATACAAGACTAGTCAAACTTACTGGCTTTGTAATTTCCCAGGACAGTAAATGATCCCCCTTTATGCAGAGGGATGACTGTTGCTATCCTCCACTCTGGTGGGACAAGGCCATTGTGGAGGCTGTGGTTACACAGAGATCGAAATGGGCCTGATAAGTCCTGATTTAAGTTGTTTAAGAGCCAACCTGGTAAATTGTCAGGCCCCACTGAAACTATTGTTTTAGTTTTAAAAAGTGCTGTGGCAACCTGTTCTTTGGTGGTAACTGGAGGTGGAGTGTTGAAGGGTATTTCTCAGGGCAGAACTAGGTGTGATGGGGAGGTGAAATTTGAGTTGAATTTGTCAGCCAGCAGATTTGCTGCATCTTCTGGCTGAATATAGGTGATGCCATCTATAATTAATTCCACAAACTGCTGGGTGCTTCCCTTAAGACCTCAGACATAACTGAAAAATGCCTTATGGTTATCCTTAGCTTTAGAGGCTATTTTTACCTCAAAGTCTGCTTCCAGAGACTTGACTACTTCCTTTATTAGCTTGCTTAGACTAATGAGGGACTTTTTTGCTCTGTTGTGTACATTGCCTCTTACTTCTCGACAGGATTTTCTTTCTTTTTTTGTACAATCTATTAATACCATGGATCCACCAGTGTAGCTTGTTTTTGCAGTTTGACCTGGGTTTATTTTGGTTTGCTACTGCTGTTTCTATGCAGTCATTTATATGGTTGTACAGGGCTTTTGTGTATACCTCTGTATAGGTTTCTGTTTTCAGAATTTAGGGGAGCTTGGAAACCAGCTATGCCATCCTTTAAAAGGGGATAATTTACCTTTGAGAAGTTCTTAAAGTTTTTGGGATTATATGGGAGGGACTAGCTTTTCCATTATTTCAAGAGAGACTGCTTTGTAATTTGATCTTCCCAGTGAGGAAATCACACATGGTTGTAGTTAAAATCACCCATGAGTATGGTACTGGGCTGGATGGTGAGTGATTTTAGTAATGTCAGGCATATTGTATGGGTTTCCTGGTTCATGCTGGGGGGACCTGTAGCTAGCAAGAGCATGGTAAAGGAGTTTTACAATGGTTAGTTGGACATGGAGTAGTGCAAGCATGTCATCTTGTTTGACCAGCCTTGAGGTGTGCTTAATGCTTGCGTAGACAGATACACCTTCGCCTTTTGCTCTCTCATGGTCAGAACGTATGAAATGCATTATAGCCATAGCCATGCACTGACAGAGTGCTTTACTTGGCTTTGAACCATGCTTCAGTAACTGCACAGACTTCAGCATTTTCCAGGGTGAGGAGAGCTTCTAGGGAGAGCAGTTTCTTGTTGAGACTCATAGCACTGAGCAGTAACATCTTTAGCTTGTCTCCGAGTAGTTTGTTTTTTTATGTTGAAAGGTTTGTCCGTTTAGCAATGCCTAAAAAGGCACTACAGGGGTACATAATGTTTTGGACAATATCTGAAAGCCAAGAGGTGACAGATGAAAAACATCCCTGGCAAAGCAGTGTGGCTTGTCAACCATGTACTCCCAGGCTGACAAGTATTGGACCCCTTTGGAATGACACCAGTTGCTACTCCAATTGTTAAAGAAGATAATTTTCTGCTGGTATTGTGGCATCATCCTTGCTGATGGTCAAGTGCTGCTCAATGCTAGGCTTATACATGATTGCAACACATATTCTGAGAGCTCAAATATGTTTCTGTTCATAAACTCCAGGGAGGTACGTCTCAGGTCATTCACATCCACATGGACTATGACAGAGTTATACTGGTACTTATAGGTTAGTGACCTGAGGGCTTGCATGATCTGGGTTGGGAGGGTGGCCTAATGGTTAGGGTGTTTGCCTTACACACATGAGGTACAGGGTTTGAGTGTCACAAGGGATAAGTGGCTAGGCTCAAAATGGCTCGCAAGGGTAGTTAGCCTAGTATTAATCTATGAATCTATGGTGAATCCTAGCCCCTGACAGGCAATTAACTATAACCTTCCCATTATCCAGCCTGGTAAAAATGACATCAATATGTCTGACAGCGGAGTCTCCTACGATCAGAATATTGGATAGTGCAGTGTTTCATCTTATGGAACTGCTAGTTGAGAAACGAGATATGGCATTATGTGTTATGATGGGAATCATCTTGTTTGTGTGCATGCAGAGTTCTTTGAGATTTGGATAAGTTATGTGTGAGCACCTCTGCATATGAAAGTGTATGTGTGTGTGTGTGTGTGTGTGTGTGTGGTCCTTTGTCGGTGTGGTGAATTGCTGACAACCTGTTTGTTGCTTTTTTCTGTCTGTATGTGAAAGTGTGAATGTATAACTACATCTCTCACATACTGTATTTGTCTGTTTTAGAATTAAGTGGATATCAGTGTACATAAGGCAATTGCTACATTGTCTCAGGATGTCCATGTCCACCATGCTGGCTGCAGAGATACCAGTAAATTGCCCATCCATGGTTGCAGGTCCTAATGTGTACTTGAAAGGACAGGAGTGAAGGGTGTTTGTAGCCAGATGAGGGAAGGGTGCTTACATAGTGTAATCTGCAGCTAAGCTAACCAGAGATGCTGCCCAGTGCCAATCCAGATGCCCTCTGAGCAGTAATAGTCTTGGGCACTATAATATGGTAAGGTAGACCTAAACAGTCCTAATAATTAAATATGGAAATGCTGTTCACCACGTAAATTAGCTGTTACTGGGTAAAGCAGGAAAAGTTCCTAAGTGTTTTTTATAGGGAAATTTCATCTTCTGGTGATTGCTTGTATACAAGGCACCATCAATCACCAGTGTGTGAAGAGCAGCTTTTCACAAATGCATGGCTAATATATGATCAGAAAAAAACAAGTTTTACACTAACTATGCCCTAAGGCTAATCAAGTAAAGCACACAACGAGCTTTCCACCAGTAATTCCCAGCTCAGATAAATGAAATCAGCCCTCTCCTGCCACAAGAATGCAGACTTTGACCCTCTTAATGTAAAATGATTGGTCTGGAGCCCAAGTGTTAAGGAACCTCAAACAGATGCTTAAATACTAAGAACACAAGATACAATGTATTTAAGTGCCGAACAGAAGCCCTTACAGCAGTTTGAAAATGTAACTTTAAACACTAAAGAAGTGCAATAAATAGCACAGCAAACGTTCACATATAATGAAAATAAGCAATGCTTCCAGATGTTTGCACCTGTACAGGGCACTGGCAAATGTGCCAAATTTGTATCAGCACTGGAAATACAGAAAACTGACCCTCTGGCCAATAAAACAAATATACTTAGAGTCATGTTGTGTGCTTCCCAACTCAGACAGACCAGGTAAACACCTAGTGCCACTAAATGAATAACCCCAGTCCTTCTAATGTAGATGCATAGTAAGAGTATCCAACGTAAAATGCTACCAAAAACAAATTTAATTAAAGGCAATAAGTAAATCAAGATAACAGCAGCATACTTTGAACAGTTTATAAAAGTGTGATTATTCAATAAATGTACTTTGCTTTCTAGAAAATAGCCAACAGGCATTACATTTTGCAGAGTTTATAAAGGAACTAAAAACAAGGTAAGCTTATTAGGAGGCCCTCCAGCCAATAAAACAACTGCATACAGGAATTTCTAGAGTGTCTTCCCAACCTATAAAGACCAGGCTACTACCCACTGCCACTAAACAGAAAATCCACTGCCATATTGATGTAAAAACACAGAAAAGAGCTTGCCAGAGTATAAAAAATACACTACTTTATCTAATTACTAGCTAGATAATGAATTAAGAGTAAGTGAATCAGTAGAACAGACAATAACATGTAAGACACATTTTTCCCAAAATAATAACAAAGAAAGGCAAATAAATAATTCAAGACATAAACTGCAGTATATAAAGGGAGGAACTTATAAAGCTCAATTTATATAAGGGTGGGCTCCTTAAAATCACCAAGTTTAAAAACCAAATCAAGGAATGGCAGGGTGGGTGGAAAAATAGCCAGCAGGGAGTCACCAGCAGTGCTTGTAGTTTTTGCAGGTCTTTAGTCTGGTCAGAAAAGACAAAGCCACAGATATTCTCTGTGTACTTAAGTCAAATTAACCAATGGGGGAAAATGTGAAATGTGCAGCCCAGGTAATTTAAGCATTTATCTGGCACATAAAACAAAAACATCAAGCCAAGCAGATTTCTTAAAACAGAAAACAAAATGTAGCACGTAAAACATAAAGCAGCTCTATCAGTTTAAGCAACTCGCAGACAAAAATTACATTTACTTTCCTCACCCAGCAGGGAGTCAGTCAACAATAGGGATTATTTTTTTTGCAGGCCTTGAGTCTTATCAGAAAAGAGGAAAACATAAACATTATCTGTGTATTTAAGTATTACTCAAGAGACAAATTAACCAATGGAATAAAAACAAACATTTTTTCCCATTGGATAATTTGTTTCTGGTGATATGTAATATTTCCATATGTGCATTAATATATCCACAAAAAATGACTTAAAAACTGCTGACTAGCATCAAGTGAATCCTTAGATAATAGTGTTGAAATAAAGGGTCAATGATATTTACCTTTTAAGACATATATACTGAGTGATATTCAATGCAATTTCAATTAATTAAAATTTTCTGTAAATGTCTCAATGAATCACCACTAAGAAAGGAACATTTTGTCATGTGAAGGACTCGTGTCCGGCTAACAAAAATACTCTGACTCTGTATGTCATGGTTGTATAATTTCCAAGATATGAAAAGTTGAGTGTGAAACTTTATAGAGAAAAATATAATTCTGGACTTATATGCATCATAATATATTACAGCATTAATATAAAGACTATGAATGTGCTATTATCACTGTACAGAAGACTTTTTACTGATAGCACTGTTGCTTGCAACTTTTAATGGATTTTACTGTTCACAAGATACATACGTTTAGCATATGCTTTTTAACTTGATTTTTCAGCTATTTCAATGAAATATAAGGATTATGTTGTCTGCCAGAGGTGGGACAATCCACAGCTCAGAAATGTTAGTTAACTTGGAAGGGCCTACTGTCTAGTCAATTAGTGCACCAAGTTAAACAGTAACAGGCAAATTCTAAAGTGACAATCTTATTTTATAAGAGTGGCATGATCAACACAGCCTAAGACCTTTCTAAAGTCAGCAAAGAATGCACCTGTAATAAAGTCTCTTGATGAAATCTCACAAGTCAGTGACCTGGAACAGGGCTGTAGCAGCTTGGAGATAAACCATGCTGTTTTAGGTGAAAATTCAATACACATTCCGGTAGGAACTAAATTATTTGTTAATAAAGAATATGCCCGGGAATTTTTTTGCTACAGGAGGAAGAACAGCAATGGCACAGAAGTGTTCAAAAGATAAATGGTGCTAGAAATTTTAGGGAATGGAGAAATTAAAAATGGAAAAGTTCTACCAATCCAAGTCTTTTGGGTTTCTAATACCATGATGGAAATGGATCCCATTCCTAAGCAAAATATCATTAAAGGTCATGAAATTTATATTGTTTCAATCTTTGATGCTTGCCAGAAGTGCTCTTCACAGCACCCGCAATGTGCCCAGAACTGACACCTTCCACAATTCATACGGAGTTACATCTATCGGTAACATGTCTAAATATGATTGTACTTTCTTTTTTACAAGACCTGTTGCTCCTACTATTACTATTGGAACTGTCTGGGTATCCTCCTTCCACATTGCCCTTGTTTTTGCCTGCAAATCCTGGTATAAATTTTATATTTATAACTCTGCCTTTCTGCATGTAAGACACTGTAGTCCACTAGGCATAGCAATTTCAACAATCAGTGCTACTTTGTCTTCTTGTTATGTTCTTCAGTATCTGGTTTCCTCACATCTACTTTTTGAATTGTTGGTAATGGGTGATCACATGTGACAAATTTCATAATTTTCTATAATGCTTTGTGGCTCATGTTACCAATGTTTTTCAGCTACTTCAACATTATAATGTTTGCACAATCCCCAATACAACAGTCTTTCCACATTATTATGCCTTTCAGAATGCAGTCCTTCTGCTATTAGTATATCACAGCAAGCAACAAGATATGCAAATGGTTCCAGTTCTGTTTTACAAAAAAAGAAGTTATGTACTTACCATAACGTTCGATGTTTGTAGTCCATCTCATCCTTCATTCTTGCACTTGGGATCGGAGCAGAACCTCGGCTCCGATTCGGCCATTCTATAGCTCAAAAACTTCTAGTTGGGTCGTGCCTAGGAGGTATCCCATCATGCACCGCTAACATAACCCAGATCGTGTTGGTTGGAAGGAGAAACATACAGAGACAAAGAACAAACCATGTCGAAAGGACCCAACATAACAATAAGGCAGTAGTCACTCTACCCCCAGGTCCTCAAGGAAGGGGGCAGGAGGGTGGGTTTGTAAGAATGAAGGGCGAGGTGGACTACAAACATCGAACGTTATAGTAAGTACATAACTTCTTTATGTTCTGTAGTCCTATCTTGCCTTCATTCGCACACTTGGGACAGCGTCCCCAGCACCTTCATCTTGGGTGGCTCAATGGAAAATGCTCCTGAGTACTGTGGAACCAAAGGAAGACCTGTTCCTGGAAGCCATATCCAATTTGCAGTGAGTAATGAATGTATGAGGTGAAACCCATGTTGCTGCAGCACAAATGTTATCTATTGGAATTTTAGCCTGAAAAGCTACCGAGGTAGACACAGACCTGGTAGAATGAGCTTTCACCTTGAAGGAAAGATCTTTGCCACTGGATGAATAGACGAAATAAATGCAGCTGGAAATCCAGTGAGATAATGTGACTTTAGAAACCGGAAGGCCCTTCCTTGTATCTGAAAAGGAAACAAATAATTGATCTGACCTACTGAAATCTTTAGTTCTGTCCAGATAAAAACGCAATTGTCTATGCACATCCAGCTGGTGAAATCTGTACTCTGCCTTGTTAGAAAAATTAGGGAAGAAAACAGGTAATTCAATGGACTGCTTAATATTGGCCTGAGAAGAAACCTTAGGAATAAATGAAGGGTCTGCCCATAAGGAGACCCTATCTTTGTGAAACACCAAATAGGAGGGTTTAATGGAAAGAGCTTGCAGTTCAGAAACCCTTCTTTCAGAACTGATGGCCACTAAAAATATAGTTTTCCAAGATAAGAACTTAAGGTCACATGTTGCTGAAGGTTCGAAAGGGCTTGACGTAAGTCTATGGAGAACAAAGTTCAAATCCCATGGTGCCACCGGATCCATGACTGGGGGTCTTAACAAGGTGATCCCTTTAAGGAAAGCTCTACACAGTCTATGAGCCAAAAGGTTAGGTTCATTAGCCAAGTGAAAGGTGGAAATAACTGCCAGCTGAACTTAAATAGTGGCAGCTGCTGAATCTTGGTGGAACAACTGAGAAAGGAAGTCTAAAATGGCAGAAATGGGAGCTGTGTAAGGATCGAGGTTTCTCTCACGGGCCCAAAAAGAGAATCTTTTCCATTTACTGGTATAAATCTTTCTGGTAGAAGGTTAGAGAGAGGATGTCAATGTGTACAACCTCAGGAGAAAAGTCATGAAGCCTGACTAGGGAAGGAATTGGAGCAGCCAAGCTGTCAAATTGAGGGTGTGGAGAGAGGGATGGAACACCCCTGACATATCCGTCAGCAAATCTGGCACGGGGTCCATAGTCTAAGGTTCGTCCATTAGATGAGGTCTGAGAAAGGGGAACCAAATCTGTCGAGGCCAGTAAGGAGCAGTTAGGATCATTTTGCTTCCCAAGGATATTGCTTTCTGAATTACCTTCGATATGAGGGGAAATGGAGGGAAAGCATAGAGAAGTCCCGAGGGCCAATCGTGAATGAGTGCATCTCTGGGTGTTTCCCCTTCCAGGGGAATCAGGGTGAAGTAGCTGCTGCATTTGGTATTGAGAGGGGTGGCAAATAGATCGCAGCAAGGCTGACCCCATTTGAGAAAAATTTTGCAATGTATGTGTTCAGAGACCACTCGTGAGGCATCAGAATAACCCTGCTGAGCCTGTCGGCTATCACGGATTTCCCCGGGATGTGCATTGCGACCAGAAAGCGCTGGGAAGACACTGCCTACTCCCACACTCAAAGGGCTTCTCTGCAAAAGGGGTAAGATTTGGTCCCTCCTTGTTTGTTTATGTACCACACCACTGACATATTGATCCGAGTGGATCGCAATCGTCCCTAGAGGGAGAAAGCTGTGAAGTGCTTGCATCGCCAGAAGCACTGCTCTCATCTCCAAGATGTTGATATGCAAATGAGCCTCGTGTTCCTGCCACGTGCCTTGGACTGTTCTCCCTAGATAATGCTCCCCCCACCCTATCTGGGAGGCATTCGCGGTCATGGTGGCAACGTGAGGGGGGGGGGACAAACGGTCTTGCCTGTGTTTAGATTGCTGGTCTGCATCCACCAGCGAAGATCCTGTTTGCACAAATCTGTTATCAGGATGGGGTGAGAAAGAGGTAGATACTGCAGTGACCATTGGGTAAAAAGTAAACACTACAGGACCCTCATGTGCAGTCTGGCTAATGGAACTAATGCTATTGTAGAAGCCATTGCCCCTAACAACTTGAGCACCATCTTTGCTTTGGCTTTCCTTAGAGGAAGTAAGCTCAAAACTTGTTCCCTGAGGTTCTGAATTCTTTCTACAGGAAGGTAAGCCCTCATTGAGATGGTGTTTATTTCGGCGCCAATTAAATTCACATGCTGAGAGGGCGATAATGCATATTTTTGCCAATTTACTGCAATCCCTAACTGCAAGCAAGTTGAAATGGTAGCGTCCCTGGCCTGTAACAGTAGATGCCTGGTGGTGGCAGTCAGGAGCCAGTCGTCCAGGTACGGAAACACTTGGAATCCCTGATGTCTCAAGTGAGCTGTACCCACTGCCAAGTATTTGGTGAACACCCTGGGGGCTGTGGTGAGACCAAAGGGCAGGGTGCAAAACTGATAATGACTGGCTCCCAGCCAAAAGCGTAAGTGACTCCTTGATGCCCTGTCCATTTTGATATGGTAGTATGAATCTTGGAGGTTTATGGAGCACATCCAAATGTCTTTCCCTAACAATGGGAGTATCGACTGCAAGGTGACCATTTAGAACTTCGACTTCTGTACAGATGTGTTCAATTTGCTGAGATCCAATAAGGGTCTCAAGTCCCCTGTTCTTTTTGGCACCAAAAAGAATCTGAAGTAAGTCCGTAATCCTACTTGGTCTGCGGTGACGGGTTGCATGACTCTCTTTGCGAGCAACTTTTGGATTTCTAGAGTTGCTGAATCCCTGTGATTGGGTGGCACATCTGGGATTCGTCAGATCTGAGGGGGTGAAAAAGAGAAGGGAATATGGTAACCTCTGGTAATTATTTTTAATACCTACTTGTCTTGAGTGATATCGTGCCAGACTTCTGGGTATAAAGAAATACGACCCCCGACTGGCTCCAGAGACGTGCAGTCAGGCCTCCTTTCAGGAGCGCTGATAGGGACGACCATGAAAGGAATCACGGTCTCCATGGTGCTGCTGGCCTCCTCTGCCTCTAGGGTGGCATCTACCATTATTTCCTCCTCCTCTGCCTCTGGAGAAGGAATCACCTTGCGCATCCTGAAAACACATCTGCGAATTCTTGAACCATATTTTGCCGCCCTTCTGCCCTTTGGGATAGGGTCTAGAAGGAACAAAAAAATGGACTATCACAGCAGACAGGTTTTTTCCTTCCTGCTCGCACCTGGTGGGTGTGTCCTTTACCTTGGTTCCAAACAATGAGGATCCGTCAAAGGGGGCATTGGTAAATGCAGACTTAAAGACCTCTGCAAAGTTACACAAGCGCATCCAGTAGTGTCTTCTAAGAGAGACTCCTGAACCCGCTGCCCTACTCGCTCCATCGGCTGTGTAAGATATCAGCTTCAGGGAGGAGTTCACAATAAAATTTAAGGTAGACATCTGTGCATTAACTTTCTGAGATACCGCATCAGATACGTTACTCTGCAGAGTCTCTCCCAGCTCTTTTAGGAGATCTCTCTGGAGCCTTGTGAAATGGGACAGGTAGTTCAGCGATCTAAGTGTAAATGCCGCTGAAGAAAAGACACACTTCCCGTACCTATCCATCGTTCAAGACTCCTTGTTCGGTGGATGGACAGTGGAGGAAGTTAAGGCAAGTTCCTTTTTGGTGGCTGCTGCCACCACCATGGCATCTACTGGAACACCCTTAGTAAGAAAGTCTTTGACCGGGGTGCTGACAAGAATTTATTAGGTCTTCTAGGAATCAGTTCCACAGTATCAGGAGATTCCCACACCTTTCGACTCACGAGATCCAGAAGCTTGTCAAAAGATGGAGACACCCAAGAGGTGGAGGGTTGAGAGCCTTAAGCCTTCAGGTACACTGACTCCTCAACAGAAGGGGATGTGGTGGGCCAGCCACCTCTCTGTTTCAGGATCTCAAGGATATCTGCAAATGAGATATCATCAGTGGACAACTTGGGGGACCCTTCTGACTCCTCGAGGTCAGTGTCTGATGTAATGGACTCATCAGGGGAGTCAACATGCTTCCTCTTACAAGTTTTCTTCCTAGGTGACTCCTCAGGAAGGTATTTTGGGGAAACCCCAGAAGACCGGGGACCACTCACGGAAGTTGCCTGAGGCTGCGAGTCTCTGCTGTGTTGGGAGAGAGAGGGAGTTAAGACTGAAGTCGGCGCCTTAGGGGGAAGAGTGTCGGTACCCCTAGTTGAAACTGAAAACCTGGACAACACACTCATCACCTCAAAGGCCAATCCTCCCAACTCCAAGGATGCCCTCTGCTCCGAAGATGCAGAGGCGGTCCTTGGCGCTGTGGAGATGGGCTGCGAGGCAGATGTGGGGTCCAAGCTCACCCACGCCGAAGTACCAAGAGGTAGGCTCGGAACCGAAGAAGTTCGATTCGAAGCATCCCCCTCGGGCCCAACCGGAGAACTGAGGACCCTAAACCCCACGGACGGTACCAAAAGGGTCAGAGTGGCTATCAGAACCGTGAGACCAAATGGGGTAGCTGGAGCCGACCTTTCCACAACCCGAGGCATCGACAACTCTGGATCCGACAGCCCAGAGTGAGTCGGAGGAACATCGACAGGGTGTAAGGGCACATTAGGCTCTGGAGCGGACTGGGACGGAGCCGAAAGTAAATTTGCCAGCGCAGAAGTCTGAAGCAGTCTACGCACCACTCTCTCGACATCCTCATAAGAAAGGCTCCTAGAGAACCTGGAAAATAGAGTGGGGGACCTAGATCGCTGGAAAATAGGTGACCTAAGAGTCGGGGAGACCGGTTGGAGTTCAGCTGACCGGCTCCGAGAAACAGGCTCAGTTATCGGCTCCGAAGCTCCTGGAGCCGAAACTGATGGATCCACAATGGAAGCATCTGTCAGCACCGACGAGGATGTAGTCATTTTGGTAATTCTGTCTGGTGGCTCCAATGACACAGAATGGGTGGGAGACCGCCTTTTAGTAGCTTTTGCTTTGTCTTTCTTGGAAGAGGAAGGAGATTTAGAGCTGGAGGATAAAGATGTTAATTCCTCCTCAAAGGAATGCTTCAATAGTCTTTCAAAATAAGTTTGTTCTTCCTCTCCTGAAGTACACAGGGACTAAATGCATGACAAAACAGGCAAGACTCTTGGAGGTGAATAGCCCCCAAACAATATACACACAGATTGTGCCCATCCGTTAAGACCATTTTCTGGGCACATTTTTTGTACACTTTTTGAAGCCCGAAGGCTTATGATCCTTAGTATCTTTGGACATGCAATAACCACTAAGAACAAAATACGACAACAATCTCCAAACAGATAAACAACAGCACAGACAAACAGGCAACCAGAGGACAAGGTCCTCTAACTTAAATGGGACTAGCCCAAGGAGAAGGAAAATAGGTAACAAAACAAGTAGCACAAGAGAAGCGATGCAGGGATACAAATGGCCAATGGAAGAACGGCCAATCAAAGTACAAACAGTACACACAGTAAACAATGCAGCAAATAGTCTAAAACAGACACGGACTGCGAAAACACTTTACACTATCAAAAAGGATTATTTTTAGTCAACAATAACTAGTCAACGGTATTGAACATTTTCACTTAGCCACAGCCAAGAAGAATCACGTCTGAGCTGAACGAGTGGCAAATGAGATCTGGGTTATGTTAGCGGTGCATGATGGGATACCTCCTAGCCACGAGCCAACCAAAAGTTTTTGAACTATAGAATGGCTGTCTCGGAGCCGAACAAGTGCAAGAATGAAGGCGAGATAGGACTACACAACATCAAACATTTGTCTGTTTTGGACACATGTTCAATGGACTTTGTAAACCAACGTGTACGTAGTCCACTATCTTGGGCCACTAGTATTAACCTTTCTTTTGGTTTAAATTCACCTCTCCTTAACCAATCCTGCATTTGATCCTGATCGACATAAGGCTGTTCCTAGAGTTTTCTGTACTTGCAACTATATTTATGCACTTCCCTCATTTCATGCCTTCTCATCTGATCCTTCACCTTATATTCTTTTCTTTTGATTTTTGGCACACTTATTTGCTGCCTGATTTTTATCTACTTCTGGTTTGATTTCCATTCCCATTTGACACCGATATGTTTCTGCTAAACTAAGCAGGGAAGTCATCTTATGACTTACTCTCCTCATGTTTTAAAACCTGCACTATGTCTGGATCTTGTGAGGTTAGCAGATATGTATGCAGTCCTACGAATGAAAATCTATACTTGTAATCAATTTCGAGGAGATCCATACCTCCTTCAGAATGGGGAACAAATAGTATTGGTATACACTGATTTTTATAAATAATTCGATGAGCATGAATCTTTTTTCTTTTCTTTTTTTGTCCAACTGATCCAATACCTTTTGGACTCAGTCCAAAATTGTTAGTTAGGACAGGAAGAGCAAATTGGTTTATAGCTTGGACTTTTGTTCCTAGATGTCAAAGCTGTTTTCAGCATTAATTTAAATCTTCTAAAATATTCCTTAAGTTTTATTCGCATTTGTTTGTGCTTTATTGTTGATCCTTCATCAATTCCCAAATATTTATACACTCCCGCTTGTTCAATTTATTTTATATCACATTCCTGCATCAGGCTGGTGTTTTCTTATTGCTACAGCTTTACTACTTTAAAGATTGCTTTTACACATTTATCAAGAACAGATGGCATTCTTACCTCATCTGAAAAGGTTTTAATCACTTGCAGTTGTGCTTTCAGTTCTTCATCTGATGAACCTTACCATTTTAAATTATCCACAAAAAGAAGATAAGTCTTTACACTTAGTTTTCTGGAGCCAAACTGTAGCCATGACCTAATCTGTTAAGTAGACAGATTAGTGGGTTAAGGGCAAGACAAATGATGTGCAGTGACAAAGAGTCTCCCTGGAATATCCCCCTTTGAATTTTTATCCCTGGAATAATAATTTGTCCTTTATCGTGGTTTAACTGTGAAGTGGTGTCCAGCTGTTTCATGGTCACTGTAATGTAATCAATCAGTGTTGGGTGCATCTTGTACATTTATAAGCACTCTTTTATCCATGAATATGGGATAATGCCAAATGTTTTTTTGTGGTCTATCCATGCCATATTTAGATTCTTCCCATTTTTACAGTTCTCTAGTATAACTGTAACAACAAATGATCCCTTATTCCATATAACTTTCTTTTGTTACCCTTTTGTTCTACTGCCATGATTGAGTTTTCTTCTAAATGACTATAAACTCCGTCAGCATCAGTTCCAGTGTATATTTTATACATTGATGGAAGGCAAGTTATTTGTCTATAAGTTTTATGACAGATAGCAGGTTCACTCTTAAGGAGGAGCATTGTTTTTCATTTTATTAACAGGGTTGGCATCTGTTCAGCATGCACATATAAATTGTTCTTACTCATGGCTAAATCTTCATGCAAAGATGCTAATACTTTTAGCCAGAAATTAGGTACTGCACCTGGGCCTGGGGGTTTTCCAATTAGGAGCTTTTCTTAGCTTTGTTTCAATTTAACTTTATCCCATTTCATATCCTGTATATTTGAACTTATTTCTTTTGCTTCTTCTATCTATTCAGCATCTTTGTTATGTTCCACAGGATTGTCATAGATCCTTCTCCAAAATGCTGGTAGTGTTTCAACTCCTTTTGCCTTGTTTCCCAATTCTCTATAAAACTTCTTGGGTCATCAATAAATTGCTTATTTTGCACTTTTCCTTTATATTTATCTGCATATCTTCTAAGTTTTTCTGCCTGTGCTATTTTTAGTTTATTGTTTGCAATAGTGCAAGAGAGATCCTGATCTCTTCTGATACTGCACATTTCTCTTATGTCTATTTTTGAGTATTTTTGTTGACTCATTCTCTCTTATGTACTCTTCTAACAGTGACACTTCTTGTCTTAATTGCTTTATAGTATTCCCCTATTCAATACTTCTATGATGGCATTTGATTTCTCCTTTTCATTTATCTGTTATCAATTTAGCT
Organism: Protopterus annectens; assembly: GCF_019279795.1. Taxonomy (NCBI): domain Eukaryota; kingdom Metazoa; phylum Chordata; order Ceratodontiformes; family Protopteridae; genus Protopterus; species Protopterus annectens. The sequence goes on along the minus strand of NC_056730.1, from coordinate 158,813,867 downwards.
GCACAGTAATATACCCTACTTACTTATATCATGCAAATTTCTATGAACAGTCCTAATTACGTTATGTTCATTTGTTTTATCAAACTTCTAACTTTTTGGGTTTTATTGACTTTCTGTAGTGTATTTCTTTCATTGATCTTAATATGTCTATCCATCTCTAGTAAATCAAGCAACTCTTTTCTTAGATCATTTTCTTCTAAACTGAGGGCATGTTCATTGTTCTCCATTTCTTGCAGGCATTCTACAGAAAGTTCCAGAGCACCTTCCTGTGCCAGATTTTCTTCAGTTTCATCCTGTGTCATTCGTTGCTACTTCAAATGGAAACCCATTGGCCTATCACTCCACAACACAGTTTCCTGTTCCTTCCCTTGCTGTGCAACTCCATCTGGACTTTTGTACTGGTTTCCTATGGAAGGCTCCAAATTATCTTCATATGACAACTGATCAGATGTTTCTCCGATCCACTGGTTTCTCCTTAATTTGGGGATCCATTGCTCTATACTGCTGTGGTATTATCAGAGTTAGATTTCCTACACTAAACCCTTGATTCACAGATAATCCATAACTTCAGTTTCTATTTCTTTTAACTTCTCCTCTTTTCTATCTTTCCTCTTTGTTTTCTTATTTTTTGTACTGTAAAATTTTCAATATCCAGATGCCTTTGCCTGTATTTCTCTACAAATATCTTTGGTGCCGCTCTTTTTGTACAGATTAGTTTTGCTTCCTCTTTTGCTTAAATATTCCACCATATTCAATCTCTTTTTCTTTCCGATGTCCATATGTCTTACTCAGATGTCTCTTGCTCCTCCTGTTTCTCCTTACTTGGGGAACTTGTTCCATCATACTCTGATATAACCTTTGTTAGACTTTCTACACTAAATTCTTCACTTCACAGGTATTCCATAACTTCAGCTTCTACTTTACTTATCTTCTGTTCTACACTCCCTCTTTATGGATGCCTTTCCCTAAATATAATATCTTTTGGGCTGCTTTTTTGTACTGATTAATTTGGCTTTCTCCTTTACATAAATATTGCACTATACTAGATCTCTATTTCTTTCCCATGTCCATTTTTCTTGCTTATACCTTTCAAAAATTTTAAAATTTTGTTCTTGATCGCACTTCCTCAGTTGCTTCTCTTTCCAAACAGTCCAAGGTTTCTTGGTCCATTCATTTGGTAAAATTCATGTAGACAGTGACTGCCTGCATGTACAAGTTATTTATTTCTATCAGTTGAACAGGCTGGTGGACTGGTCGATAGACCCTTTTAAGCCACTAACTGAGCTTAGTTCTGAGCAACTTAGCAGCAGCAGCAGACAACATTTAGTCGATTGCAGGAACCCGGCATGAATTGTTCAATGTACAAATAAATACTATTTGTTAAGTACGATTTACTTAAGGCAATGTCATGTTCCATTTTGCACACAAAATTTTACAACGGAAAAAATATTTTACAGTTTAATACATACAGTCGACTAATAGTGTATTAGTATTTTATATAATTTCTACAACTATGGAAGAACAAAAGCATTTACCATAAACATTTTGGGAATTTGTCACACCAGAGCCATTTCTACTTCTAAATTCTCATAATCTCAATACTGCGTACGTTTGGTGGAGGCTATCTGTGGGTTGTTTGGAGGTGGTGGGGGAGGAAAAGGTGGGGTTGTGGAGATTGGGAAGCAGGAGATAACCTTAAATTGTTCAAAACTGCTATAATTCAATAACAGGTGGCTTTCTGAGTTGCTAAGAGATATATGGGAGCTATTCGATGGGAGAAAGGAAATTCACCCCAGGGATCGCTCAGTCGCCCTGCTAGACAGGGGTCCAGGGACGTAAATAGTGTGGGAAGAAATAGCCAGGCAATTGTTATGGCTAGGCTTGTATAGGGCCTAGTACCAACCTATGAACCTATTGCTATTCTGACAGAGAATATTTTTTATATTTCAGTCTAGTATGACATAGTGTTACTTAAAAGATTAGTATGCCTGCAAAAGATAATGTTGCAGATTTATCAAGTACGTTCATCTCTTTTCTAAGTGATGAACACGGAACATGATAGTGTGAGTTTTGTGTCAGTTTCCACAAGGACCATGTTTTGTTCCCGATGACATTCTCTAATCAAGTTCAGGAGTAAGTGTAAAGCAGTGATCTCTGCATACCCCACATTACAAACTGGACATCATTACTTGGCTTTGTTCTTAGGTCTCATCCTGTTATCTCCAGATTCAAGGACACAGCCAAAGAAACAAAGTCGGTTCATGTTTTAAATACTGACATCTGAACAAAAAACACAGCAATGTCAAGGCGAGGATCTGGACACAAAGATTAGCGCTTTTGTTCTACTTTAATTAGAACAGAACCTCATCAACTTTCTGATTAAAGTAGAACAAAAGTGCTAATCCAGCGCTTTGCATTGATATGGCTCTGTTTTTAGTTCAGAGCTTTCTAGTTTGGTTTGTTCTTGGAACACTGCTTAACTACTGACACGTTTCACTTAGGAAGATGACAGGATAAGAATAACTGGGTCAATATGTACTTTTGTGAAGAATTACAAATTTAGTTTCAATATTTCAGTGTTAGTACACTTCAAAATTTGGATCTCCAAATAGTCTTTACACGAGTTTGCCTATTAGTAAAAAATAATCAAATACTTCTTTTCCACACATTTTTATCCATCCACCTTTAAGTATTTCTAAATACGAACCCTTCCTAATATGTAAAGCAAGCTTATTCCAGATTTTTACTTGATCTATCATGAAAGGACCTACTTACCCAAAGCAGTGTTAAAAGCAAAATTTTGTCTTAATAAACTGTTAGCCCTTGTTCTTTCCCCAAGGAGTTGAGCCTAAATCAACATGTAAGGCAGCTGGCAAAATATAATATTAATATATAAATGCATAAAAATGAAGTCACTCCTAAGTAATATGTTAATAACCAAAGATGGGGCAGCTTTTACAATCTATTCACATAACTGAAGTGCTTTAACACCTCTGATTTGTCTTGTGAAATATTTCTGGACCCTTTCAAATCTACGGAACTGTGATCGGTTATAGGCTTATGCAGAAAAACAATATTCTATCATAGGTCTCACAACAGCCTTATAGATAGGAATAAGGACCTTTTCATCCCCACTAATCATATTAAGAGAAATATCTTTTATGGCTTAACCAACTAAAACACTGCCATCAAAATCAAGTCTGTTATCTTGTTCAATATACACGTCCTCAACTTTCAGTTCCTTCCAATACATTAATGGCACATGGGTAAGTGGAGCTGTCCCTACTAAAATGCAGCACATTCTTTTCATTAACATTATCCTTAACGACAAGTACAGAGCATCCACATATGTATGCATTTTACCTGGTCTTTTACCATATTCACCACTGCCACAACTTTGGTGACATCTTTCAAGCTGCTTACCATATGTCATTATGACCTGGTAATCTGACAAAGTAAACAAGACTGATCCCAAGATAGACACTTCTGATACTTCCCTATCGATTTGAGTCTCTTCAGAAGTAAATTCTACAATCTTGACTCTAAAGTTCCTGTTTGTTAACAAATTTCCTACTCATCTGATAATGTATCCAAGAATCTTGATTTTCTACGTGATATTAATTTTCTCCCTCTCTGTAGGGAACAGAGTTAAAAGCCACATCACCAGATACTATGATAAAAGTTAACTGCATACATGATTTTCCTTCACAAAAGCCATGTTGGTAAATATCCAAATCTGGTTTTACTTTTTCTGTTATATATTATTATTTTAAAACATTTACCAATAATATACATTTATAACTGTGACAATTCCATCACAAAATCACAAATTCCACAAGGGTCTTGCTAAAATGTTGATGCAAAACAAAGGACATCCAAGAAAATAAAGGCCAGCTTAAAGTATGGATTTGTTAATAAATAAAAGAGTAGTCCAATTGAGGGCCTGAAGTGAGGGAATTAAATGAGCTTCTCAGTATGTATGGAACTGCTGACAATTTTGAGTAGGGGTTGTTCTGAATGACAAAGTGGATATGTATGTTGTTTGAACTGCTATAGTATTAGGAAGAACTTGTGTGGGAATGCACCTACGTGAGGCATTCAATGGCAGGTCAAGATGGGTGTCTTTGGAAGGGGCTGGAACTTGGATGGGTGGTTTCTATAATAAGTTGTATAAGATTAAACCAGTTAGTGTAGCACTCCAGTTTGTTGTGGAGGGACAACAAACTAGTCCAGACTGAAGTCACCAAAGAATCATTAATAAAGCCAGCTGCATTAACAGATGGAGGGATACAAATGGATCCTAACGTTTGTCTTTATTCCAACAGGAAATTTTGTAATAACTCAGCAAGGGTCAGGAGGGACAGTATGAGGGGATAAGGTGAGGGTTGACAGGCTACCATCAATGTACTGCCAGCATTCATTAATTGACCTTCTTTTTGTTTGCTCTCCAACTTTGTTTCGGGAGGGGGAGGGCAATCTTAGGACTGTTCAGGAGGCAATTAACCTACTTACTGCTCTAAGAAGAAATGAGCCAAGTGACAAAAAAAGAAGAAAGCAGGGTTAAGGTAGTCAGAAGTGTCAGTGTTACTGAAATTTAATGAAGGAACGGGAGAAGTGAGACTATCTAAGAAGTATGTTCTTAATGCAGCTATCAGCAAATCATACTGGGAACAAGAAATCAAAGTGAAGTAAAAAATGAAAAAAACAAAGAATTGGAAAAAGGAATTCAAAGCTACTACCTTATTAGAAAAAGTAAGATAACAGTCAGAGATCTTACTCTTCACTATTAGAAATGTATAAAGCAACTCAGAAAGTATGTTATACTAACAAACGTTAAGGACAGTGGATTATGTAATCAAAACTCTCATCTTTGAATAGCATTTAAATAAATGAAAGCAATAGTGAGAATACAAAAACAAAGAAAATACACTCAGGAAAGGGTGAAATACTGTTATTAAAATGGTACTGGATATCCTAGTTTTGAATGGAATACTGTGAATGGAGACAGCACCAATTACTGCTGCCATCAGTAAAACAAGTGACGCTACAGAAAGGGAAAATAGGATTTAGGAGTAAAGCTGGATTAAAATATAAAACATCGGGGGGTGTAGGAATGTGAAATGCCTAGCTTCTTCACCTTTAAATGGAAAAGAAAGTGGTGGAAAATAGAAGAAAGTAAGAAAAGCTATGAAACTGACAAAACAACGATAAAATGGGGGATTAGGGTCTGTATTAGAGAAAGGCAAAAAAATGAGTAAGATTGGGAAAGGCAAATCCGTTCTATAGATGTAAAGGAAGTTAAATCTATTTCAATAACTAAGATGTTAGTGTTGTAGCCACTACAGAAAAGTGGTGCAGATATACTAAATAACTATTAATAAGGGAAGGTAGTTATATTGTTTACAATGGGAAAATGCGATGAGTGATATGACACTCCAGTAAGTCTTTGGAGAAAAGTGTAGAGTAACACACACACTAACCTTTACACTGTTGCAAAAGAAATCAAGGAAGTAGTTAGTGGAATTTCACAAAGTAATGGAGAGATTACTAAGGCAGAGAGAGACACAATAATATGAAGAATGATGGGAAAGAGTGGTGAAGAAAGGCAAGCGAAGAATGATGGGAAAGAGTGGTGAAGAAAGGCAAGCGAAGAATGATGGGAAAGAGTGGTGAAGAAAGGCAAGCTAAGAATGATGGGAAAGAGTGGTGAAGAAAGGCAAGTAAGAATGATGGGAAAGAGTGGTGAAGAAAGGCAAGCGAAGAATGATGGGAAAGAGTGGTGAAGAAAGGCAAGCGAAGAATGATGGGAAAGAGTGGTGAAGAAAGGCAAGCGAAGAATGATGGGAAAGAGTGGTGAAGAAAGGCAAGCGAAGAATGATGGGAAAGAGTGGTGAAGAAAGGCAAGCAAACAGAGAATGATGCAATGAAAGCAGTAGGATATAAAGGCTGAGATTGTTGGAAATGATCTGGACTGAGATATGAAAGAATGTTTTTGAAATATAAACGATATAACAGATAACGGTATCTAGTCTTTCTAGTCAATTCTTTCAGAGACATAAAAAAAAAAAACATGAAAGCACTGAAGGAATCTACTGGTTGCAGCCAATCAGCTGAAATGTGGGTGAAGAACAGGTGTAGATTACTCAAGGTATAAACTAAATGATACTAGGAAAAGACAGGAACAAACATTTAATTTTAAAATTTGTTTAACTATTTTCATTTGTTAGCTAGGCAAGTGGGCTGGCCAACAAATATTTGCAGCCACAACTCATCCCAACAGCAAGATAATTGCACTAATCCATTTTGAATAACAAATCTGGTGAATAAAAACATTTACAATGGAGATTTAAAAGAATAACTTCAGTTATGTAGTCACTTAAATGCATTTATAATTAAAACAAAAATGTTCATTCTTTACAGTAGTAGTATATACATAAAGGATAAAGCAAAATTATACAACAAAAGGACTTAAGTGGTATAAAGCACTAACAATGCAAAAGATACAGCAAGACAAAGTTACAGAAGAAGTTAGACATTTAGGCATTAAAGAGTTAACGGGCAAAAAATTGCTCTTGTGAAAGTTGAGAGGCAAGAAGAGCTTTTTTTGCCCCTTGTGTGCCCTCCAGCTGAGCATCAGCTGCTCACTAGGTCTGCTTCTGTAACTCCTTTTATATTAATGCCTCTAGTACTATTCCCTGGGGCTGGGACTGCACCAGTGACAAGTTGGGATGGGGAAGGGCAGTGGGACAGAATAGCCAGCAGCATTACACATGCTGTCCTACATGCCAGGGGATATTATGTCCTAAATGGGTGGAGCTACTATTATTATAAACTTCACCACATGTAGCATCAGCAGCTCACCCCATTCTTCATTCTAAAATGTAAAAAAACAATATGTTTCATTATTTCAGAACCATCCTTATCACCAGGGTCATGTCTGCCCATGGGCAGAAACTCCCTCCCTCATGGAGTCTGCAACCCATCAAAAAAACCCCTCATACCTATTCTCCCTCCTGCCCACGGTGGTGGTGCTGCAGCAGTGTTGTCGCCTCACAGTAAGATGCTGTCCGCTTTGACTCTTAGCTAGAGTGTCTTCTGTGTGGAAACATGCGTGAATGGGCGTACATTCATTGAAGGTTGTGCGTCAGGGCTGGCAACTCAGCACGTAAAAATTCAACTGCCAATCATTAGCGGACTGGAGTTCCGCTGTGGCGACCCCTAACCGGGAAAAGCTGAAAGACACAACAACAACCTATCCCCCCTCCTGGGGCCTTAGCAATTAAGCCCTTATCTTGGGTCAGCTTGGTCATAGGCAAGAGGAGTTCTGCAAAGCAGTGAACAGAAGTAAAATTCAATAAAGTAAAATGTTAGTATAAAATAACTTAAGTTATCTGTTATCTGTGATGCGATTCCACTGGGAAGACTGAATACGATGATTCCGAAGGGTATGTCCAAATATGAAAAATTTTCTAATTGCAGAAACTGGCAAACAATTGAAGAGTCTTCTGTCAAAAGATGTACAGAAGTAAAGTATAAAAGATTAGTCCAGATAAAAATCACTTCAGCCAGCAGATCTAGGAGACCTTCTGATTTATTCCCTGTGGGAGTAGTAAAAATGCCTTTCTGAAGTTTTAAGCAATCTATTTAGTTCAGCAGGTAGATGGATGAGTGTTCTTGTTCAACAACATTACACCCAACAGGTCAGTTATTTAAAGACAGTTACAGACAATGGTGGGATGGTCTAGGGAAGCTGACTGGAGAAAAATCTGGGAGATGGAACGAGGAGAAAATCCCAAAGCTTACAGGTTAGTCCCCTATTTGAATAGTTCTGAAGGATTCATGAGGGTTTGCCAGCTCAGCAGTCTGTGGAACCCCATTCTTAGTTAAAAGGTTTGTATTTTTAGACAACACAATGAGCTACAATTAAGAAAACACTTGCCTGAGCTTCATCAAGTCCATCTAATAGAGTAACTTACACTTAGTCTCATAAAAGCAATAATTTGTAAATGATCAATCACCAAACTTTATTAGCCTGTTTTGTAACATGTAATATGACAGGCTGTATTGGCCGTTGTGGGTCTAATATTCCTTGGAGCCAATTATAAAAGTTTTATTACAGAACTTTTTTCAATCTTACTTGTCCTCATCAATGCTTGTATCACATGTAACATGAGAGGCTGTGTCCACTTTTACAGGGCTCATATCTCCAGAAATACATTATGAAGAACTAATCTTCTGTTGTACAGCAAAATGGTTTACAGTGACTGCTTGTAAGAGCCTGATGTACTTGATTAATGTGTCCAGTCCCCATTCCTCTTCCTGATGATGACACACCTTTTTATATGGAGAGGAAATAGTCACTTAGAACTACACTAGATGACTCCCATTTATTTGAGCAATATATGCATCCAGAGAAAAACCTTACAGTGGAAACAAGTCACTGTGCTCATTATTATACTGCTCATGGATGCGCACAAGTAGGAAGAAACACTGTAAATAAAGTCTGAAACCTCAGAACTTATTGTACAGGTTTTCTGCGCCCAAGGAATAAAAATCCACCAAGTGGTGAACTGCAAAGTATACATAACCCCTTTCATTAAAAGTAGGAATTTCAGGTCTTCTTTGAGCATAGGCAAACTGTGCCTATGGTGTAAAAAATACAGCAGTCTGGAGTGGTGCCCTGGGATAACAATTTTTCATTACAGAAATGATAAATGCAGGCCAAGTGGCTAGAGTATCAATACCTTGCTGTAGGATAGCTGCAGTAAGAAAGAGAATGTTGCTTGTCTCAGAGCATGGTTCTATGGTGTCAAAGTCTGGGGTCTTCACTGCCAAGCTGCTTCCTGAGTCTAGCAGTTATTGAGGGCTCTTTGGTTCAGATTCTTCTTCTCTTCAGGCTCCAGGTGGTGAAGACAGTGCAAAAGAGGGCTAGATAGCTCTGTGCCTGACTAAATAGGAAGTGGAAGAGATCTGGTGGAAGGACAGTTAACCAGTCTCCTGAGAAAAACACAGAAAAACATCCAGGCCTGGCTAAAATTTGCAAAATAATACATCAAGTCTCCCAAAAACATGTGGGAAAATGTGTTATGGTCTGATGAGACCAAGGTTGAACTATTTGGCCACAATTCCAAAAGGTACGTTTGGCACAAAAACAACACTTCACATCACCAAAATAGCAGCATCCCCACGGTGAAGCATGGTGGTGCCAGTATTATGCTTTGGGGTTGCTTTTTTTCAGATGGAACTGGGGCTTTAGTCAAGGTGGAGGGAATTAAGAACAGTTCCAAATACCAGTCAGTTTTGGCCCAAAACCTTCAGGCATTTGCTAGAAAGCTGAAGAGGAATTTCACCTTTCAACATGACAATGACCCTAAGCATACATCCAAATCTACAAAAGAATGGTTACACCAGAAGAAAATGAAAGTTTTGGATTGGCCCAGCCAGAGCCCAGACCCAAATCCAATAGAAAATCTGTGAGGTGCTCTGAAGAGGGCTGGACACAAGAGATGCCCTCATAATTTGACAGATTTGGAGTGCTTTTGCAAGGAAGAGTGGGCAAATACTGTCAAGTCAAGATGTGCCATGCTGATAGACTCCTACCCAAGAAGACTGAATGCTGTAATTAAATCAACAGGTGCTTTAACAAAGTATTAGTTTAAGGGTGTGCATACTTATGCAACTAGCTTATTGTATGTTTTTTATTTGTTTATATTTTCCCCCTAACAGATTTGTTTGTTTTTCAACTGAATTGTACAGGTTATAGGTCACATTAAAGGTGGGAAAAGTTTTGAAATGATTTACTGTGGTGTCATTTTTTTTTCATATCACAAAAACCTGGCATCATTTTAACAGGGGTGTGTAAACTTTTCATATCCACTGTGTGTGTGTGTGTGTGTGTGTGTGTGTGTGTGTGTGTGTGTGTGTGTGTGTGTGTGTATATATATATATATATATATATATATATATATATATATACACACACACACACACACACACACACACACACACACACACACACACACACACAGAGTGACTTGGTTCCTATGTTACTTACTAACTCACCAGATAAACCATAGCAAGGTTCATGCAATTTCTTGATTGGCTTTTTCACATTAACAGCAGTGATTAGAGTTAATTAAAGATTTATGTCCAAATCATAAGTTAAACATTAAAACATTACAGGTGTTTTAGCTATATGTCTCAGAGCATGGTGCTCCAGTCTGGGGATTTATGGTTTAGTTTCCTGAGTGTAAGCAGTCATTTAATGGAAACCAGAGCAGTGTGATCTGCCAGCTTTACTCCATTTTTTCAAGGATAGTATTTTTGTTTCCTTTGAGAAGATCCATAACGAGCTTGTCCAGGGTGTGGAAGTGAAAACCTCCATGATCAAGAAATTCACAGCAGTGTTTCACTAGTTGGTTTTTGAGGATCTGGAGTGTGATATCAGACAGGTGGTGTGCCACCCTGATTGTTAACTTCACAGTTTTTCCTACGTAAAAACAACCAACCATTACACTGTGCAAGGTACATCACAAAAACAGTGTTGCAATAACCAGAACAAGTGCTGCTGATTTTTTCTTCTGAGTACTGGACAGAAGCTGTAGTCCTTGCTGCTCATGTATTTACTGTAAGCACAAGGGGGGGGGGGGGGGGGGGCACAAAGTTAAGTTCCTTTGATTTCTGAATTTGCATCCTACCCAGTCCATAATGTTCCTGGCTCTCTTGAAAACAAAACAAGGATGGAGCCTTAGGATTTTTTCCAATTTATTGTCTGCAATCACCACCCAGTTGTCGGTCATGATTTTCTGACAAAGTGTCATGCTTCCTTTTCTTTTGTTCTCCTGTGGATCCTGGTGTTGGTTTCTGTTCAGCCCTAACAGTCTCCCCAAGGGTCCCTCAAAATAGGGTCCCCTTGCTCTTTTAAAGTTCTGCTGGGGTGGAGGATGGAATTCAGTTATCAACTGCTATACCCCCCAGCCAGGAACTGTTGGTGTAGGCTGATTAGATTTATATTTTTCTGAACATTAATGACACGAAGTAGTGCATATATGCTTTAGAGTCCCCTACAAGTTTAACCAAGTCCAAGAAAGTCCAATATTTCCAGATTCTTTTGTTCTATTCCTGCTCATCTTCAGCTCCCAAACCCTGTCTCTGCTTCATCTCCAGTGCACACACAATTCTTCTAGTTAACTTCTGTGCTTTTTTCTCTGTCTCAATCATTTCTGTTGAAATAATGAGAAAGGTTTCACTGGCACAGTCTCTTTGTGGTCTTTTTACCAGAACAAGAAGCAGAAGCTCCTCCTGTTTCACAGTTCACTTTTTGTAATACAAACTTTTCTATTCCTTCCTTAGCACATACTTCATCAAAAATGTTTTTGTTTCTCCAGGGAAAAATATTTTTAAGACAGCTGGGTACAGTAGTTTTGAATCTCACGCCTACTTCTTGGCATGCCCTTTACAATGGAATAATTCTATTTTGCCTGATGTACAATAAGTAGTCATTACCCACAAACACTCTGCTGTCTCTCACTTTTAGTACTTTATCCTTCTGCCACAGTTTTGTCAGAATCAACTCCTTTTGTTGGTACGATTGCATTTTTACTATTAAAGGTCTAGGTTGTTTTTCTCTTAGCCAGGTTTGACGCATACACATGATGTGCCCCTTCAATTAACAATTCTTGTAGTGGAATACCAGCCCAGTTCCTTATTTGTACTTTCATAAAAATTAATACAGTCTAATCCTTCCAGCTTCCCTGGTACATCCTAATATCTAAGGTTTTCCCTACATGCTCTGTCCTCTAATTTTATTATTTTTTTTAAACATCTCTTCTTGTGCAGTCTCATATTCAGCCATCTTTTTCATCATTTCAACCTCTGAGTTTTGCAGTTCTGTCACCTTATCTATCGGTGCAAAGCTTCTTCAATTTTTTTCCAACTATTTATTGTTTGTGTTGATATTCTCCATCAGTGTTTTGTTTATTTTAACCAGGTTTGTGCGCAGTTGCTTTATACTTTCCTCTAGGTCACTGGAAATCATGTCTGGGAACTTGCACTGCTTCTTTCTGAACAAGTGCAATATTTTTCCCAGTATGTTTTTTTTCCTCAGCTTTTTAGCTGATTTGTCCTCCAGGTCCTTTATATTTCTTTTTCCGGGCATCTAGGAAGTGCACTTACAAGTCAGTTACTGAAATGTACCTAGAAATCTAGGTCCACTGCCTTTCTCTGCTAAGCTTCTGTTTTCCAAATGGGAGAGCCAGAATTAACCTGTTACTCTATGTGCTGGGATTTTGGAAGTCACTAGACTGATTAGATTTGTAATAAAATCTTTTAAGTTCTTTGGAGACTTGTGCAATTCTCATCCCCTGAGATTTTATTACATTTCTGCTAGTGATCTGGGGATGCAGGTTCTTACTGTGCAGCAGCATATTAACCCTGGTTGTTTTAATGAACAGGTTATTGGAAAAGAATTTGTTTTTGGTGTCCTTAGATATGGTTCTGACACTGCCAGCCCAGCTATCTGGAAATTTGTAAATAATTCTGTCATTTGTGACTACTGGTATGATTTATACGGAACTGGATGTTACATACTGAGCTTCAAGAATGTAACCACAGCATACCCTGCTGGAACATAGAAGATTAACTTAGAAAACTTCAAGAAAATAAGTTGAAATTAAGTGCTTTATGATGTGCTAATAAAGTTACTTTCAATGCAGCAAGGAGACAGGATGTCTAACGCTAGAAGTTTTTTTATACTGTCTAGGAGAGTAGTAGTTACTAGGTTTAAAATGTAAAAAGTGGTTTATTGCTTTATGAGTTCCTAGCAACTGCACAGTTCTGAGAAATATGTATTTTTAACACAGAGATGTAAAAATTCTGTTAAGTTTCTGTTTAGCCTGGGAACAAAAATCAAGAGACAAAAAGTGATGTCATCCAGGCTGACCCAGCAGTAATATGCAATATTAATTTAAGAACTCTTTCAGAGAGAGACTGTGCATTTTGTATTTTGTCTTGGACCTAGCAAGAATACCCACTCATCATCACCATCTCCACTTGCCTTGTTAATAGTAAGTAACTAGGGTACAGTCATTTCTCTTAGACATAGATAGGAATATAGTAAAGATTAGTTTAGATGATTTCTGTATTTATTTGAGACTGTCCTGGAATGTTGTTTTAAATACTTGCTGTGATTTTGAACTGAGGTTACTGTGTTAAGTGACTGAGTATTATCTAGCTCTTTTATTAGTTATTATTAAATATATTTACACCTTTTAATTGTGGCTGGATTGTTTAGAAATATTTAAGCTCTTGGAGTACTTGCATATGTATTTGGTGACACTGTACAGGCCACTCCTAATAGCCTGGCACTTGGACAAAACTACCATTTGGATTATTAGTAACATTACACAATAGGATTGGACACCCTTTGTTAATGGGGTAGAGTAGCTGATAAGAGTGGTTGGTGGCAGTGGTTAGATGACTAATTTACTTGTGTGTTCACCTGGGCAGAAGGGGGGCATAGCTATTAACCTGTGCCAGCCTTCCCCAGGTGTGTGTGTGTATAAATCAAATATCAAAGTGTGTGTGTGTCAACTACTTGGGCAGGGACATGAAGCACTGGTTGGACAAAGAGGTTCCTGGAGGTTTTGGCTTGACCACTCAGCTGAGATCTCAACCCTATTGCTGTGCCAGTGGGGAGTCTTAATGGGGATCTGGAGAAAGAGGGAGAAACCAGCCCCAGACTGACTGTGGTCTCTGTGTGCTCTTAAGGGAAATTGCACTGTACTGTGTGTGTACTTGTAATCCTCCCATCATTTAAGTCCTTCAATGTTGCCAGTGGTGAGGATTGAGGCTCCTTGATTACTGGGCCAGTACAGGGGTGTCACAAAGGTTATACCTAAATGCTGACTGAGCACTTGTTGTGAAAGGACATAAATCTCAAGAATACAGTGGAATTTCTGATATGGTTGTAAAAGTTATTCACTGTGGCTTCACCTCCCTCCCAGATGATAAAGATGTCATTAATGAAATGGAGATAGCATTTCATCGATTAAAAATGTGTGTTTAGTACACTGCCTCCTCATTCCATTTTCCAAGAGCCAGACTGGCAAGGCCTGGAGCCATGGCTACCTTCATAGCTATTTATCACACACTTTGATAAAGTAGTTGCAAGGATTAGATCTAATAACCTCTGTAGAACTTCTGTCTCTCATGGTAATACAGACTTGTCCTTTTCATATACCTCTGTTACACCCTGAATGCAGTAGCTGTGTTGCAGCACTGTATAATGTGCTTCTACATCTCTTATAACCAGGATTGTGGAATCACTGACTAGAATATCTCTAATTTTACCAAGAAACTCCAGAGTCTAAAATATAAGATTTGATGGCCACTGCCATTGCTTTTATATGGGCATCAAGGTCGATGGATATTGTCTCTGTTTTGGAACCACCACTACTGGTCTGTAGAGAGAATCAAAGATATTCTTATGGGGTTTTGGGATCCCAAAGAACCTTAGTATTTCTGGGTGCAGTTGACCAAAGAGTCAAAAAGTTTGGCATCTAATAAATCATCCTCGTGCAGTATTCTTAGCTGGTCCCTCATATTATTATAAGCAACATTCACAGTGTTAAAATCACATTTACTGTAAAAACCATTACTGTCAAGCATGGCCTCAAGCTTGCAATTATAAGTACCTGTATCGGTGACTAGGATGCCTCCCCCCCGTATCCACCTTCACGATTCTGTGAGTCTTCTCTCTGCACAGATTTTTTGAGCAGTCAGTTCCTCTTTACTAATGCTGTATATCTTCTTCCTAAGTGGTTTAGTGCGGACCTTGTGGATATCACTGCAATGTCCCCACTCTGGGTCAGTAATCATGGAGACTGAATCCTGGAGAGGGATGTTCACATGGATAAAAAAAAAGGATATACCCAGTATTTCCAGATGCAGTTCTTCGCATTAAGCACAATTTCCCTTGAGTGCATACAGGGAACACACTCAGTCCGGGATCTGGACTTCTCTATCTGTCTCCCTCCAGGTCCCAAATAATACTCCCAATTGGCACAGACATAAAGTTGAGACCTCAGCCGAGTGTCCATGTTAAGTTCTCCAGCATCCTTTCTATGAAATCAGTGCTTCGTGTCCCTGCTCCAAACAGCTGATACAGACTCTGAGATTTGATTTTCACACACACACACACACACACACACACACACACACACACACACACACACACACACACACACACACACACACACACACCTGGGAAAGGCTGGCAAAGATTTACTAGCTATGACCCTTCTGCCCAGACTATAAGGTAGTTACACCACCACAAAACACTCCAAAGCCAGCTACTCTAAAGCTCTTGCAAAGGTACCCTTAAATTAATCTTAGTACAAATGATAGTTTGACCAACAGCAAGGCTTTCAGGAGTGGCAAGAGCTGTCACCAAATATATACAAGGGCTCCCACAGATTAAAATAGCCACAATGAAAAGTTTAAATATATTCAATAATAAATGAGAAAATAACATGAAAATACTAAGCATCTACTTACAGTAAATACCAGAGTTTAAATCACAAGTAATATTTAACAAAGATGAATTGATAAACAAAGGTGCAGGAAAAACAGTACTTTAATCTCATTATGTTTTCCTGGCTGATCTAAAGAATTATTATTCCGTGGCTCACTTACTAGAGCAAAGCAAGATAAGTAGGTAGGGTTGTTTCTCTGTGAGCTTCTAAAAACAGCTGCGAACAACGACCACGGAGAGGCAAATGACTAAACTCCACACTTTTAATATGAAAAAAATAAAAAAATATATGAAACAGTACACGTGAAGCGCTTTTAGTCCGACTTAGTAGCCAGACTTCCAGAAAGACAGACCGACAGAAAGCTCAGCGAAAGGGTGTATGAACACATATACGACAGTAATAAAGGGAAAATGGAGAATGCCTTAGCTAGGCATTGTACTAGGTATCCTGATCATACCTTTCTCTTTAGAATTATCGGACAAGTTGTGCCTGACACTAGAGGGGGCCCCTATCAGTTAGGAATGGAAAAACATGAACTGTTACAGCAGCTCCGTTTAGATGCAAGTAGACCACAAGGTCTAAAGTAACATCTATAACTTGTATTTTAAAACTACGAAGTTTGTCTAGATGAGACAGCCCCTTTGTGCTACATTTAGTAATAAAATAAATTGACATGAGCAGATTTTATGTATATTATGAAGGATGTATACATACACTTGTATAGATTAACGTTTTATATAAAAACTTCCTACTGCGGACATTATGTTTATTGCTGGATATAAAGATTTTAATTTTATGTAGTTGCTTATGCAAGAACTGGTAGGATGTTTTTGTATGAAGAAAAAGAAAGAGGAAAAAAGAAAAAAAGTTGGTTTGGTGTGACCTCTGAGTTGATCAGTAATTAACTTTTAATTAAACAGAAGGGAGGGTGTGTCACTTACTATATAAGGCATGAATTTTATCTGTGGTTTGTCTGATGCAGTCTGGCTACTAAGCTGGACGAAAAGTGCTTCACGTGTACTGTTTTATACATATACATATATATATATATATATATATATATATATATATATATATTTTTTTTTTTCATATTAAAAGTGTGGAGTTCAGTCGTTTGCCTCTCAGTGGTCTTTGTTCGCAGTTGGTTTGTGGTGGTTCAGATTTTGGATTTAGGTTCCAAAAACAGACTGCCATGAGACTTTAGTCTCATCTAGTACTAAAACATAATTTTTAGTGATGGATTACAGAATAACATCACATATATCTGGTCACGTCATCTATCTTCTGGTTTTAATGCTACCCCCTTGGCTAGAGGCGGTCAGGATTTAGCACATATATGACAACAGTACACACACAGAAAGCCTTGTTAGGATCTGCTGCAGCTCCAGGAAGTAATAAAACAATTTCAGTCCTCCACACTTCTACAGTAGTAATTAGTTCACCCTGAAGATAATGTAGAAAGCTTCCTAGTACAGACTTTCTGTCTCTGGCTGCATTGAGAACTTTAAGATACAATCATTATGGCCTAAACCAGGTAATTTAATTTAAACTATTTTCAAAGTTAGGTTGATTGAGATTAACCTCTTCTCTTCCAGTAGCCTCTATTAAAACATATACATTTATACAGATACAATAATACATGTATATTTTTTTTTCTGTCCAACAGGGCACACTGTTTGTACATTTTTAACATAAACAGCTTTAAAGATACATTTTTCAACACAAATGGCATAATTATTTACAACATTCCAGCTAGCTGTGCTGGCATATGTTACACATCCACTGCCCTACTTCTCCTGGCATAGCTGGCAATACCTCACATAGTCACGATCAGCCTCACATTTGTTCTCATATGCACTCAGGGAGGGGTGCACAAGGTGGCAAAAGTCACTGAGCTTTTTCCATCTTATACCATTGTTTTTCCATCTTATACCATTGTCAATTCTATCAGTGTTGCTTCCATCCTTATTTTTGACATTGAAAATACTTAAAGATACAATTTCCTCATACACAGTTTAACAGCTATCACAGCTTCCACCAAGTTATTTCTATTAAATGGCAGAAAAGTCAGACTCTGACCTATGATTTCTTGCTCTAGCTGAGTCGACGGTTTCGTCAACTGGTTCCAGACCTTAGTCCTAATTTTGTTGTTGGTTCTGATGGGTCCCATCTGTTGTCAATTCATGCAAGTCCCTCAGCCCCCTGGCCCCTATCCAGGACCAGTTCCTCACTTCTCAGAGCCCTTGTGGAGACTTCTGTTGAGGGCCTCTCTTTTGGGAGTTGGTGGGTGTCTCCATCTGTGGTGTTATCCTCATGTCCTTTTGCATCATGCTGATGGTGGGTCCAGGTTCCTGGTGTCCCTGGTGAAAATCCTGCTTGTTGTCTCCTTCCACATCTCTCTCTCATCAGCAATAAGTGTGGCTAGGCTCCAGTGTGTTCCAACCTCATGCTTGGGGTGCTGGTTAGCTTTGTCATGCTTCCAGTGTCCAACAAATTGTTCCGCACTATTGTGTCTAGGTGGGTATCTCTTTCTCCTGTTTGACGTATGATGGTTTGATGGTTTCATGGTTCCACTTGTCCCTTTAGGTCTCTGTTGATTTTTTCCCCATTTTCTTCTTCTTAACTTTGTTTTCAAAGTCAACTATTCTGTTTTCATGAACCTAAATGTCTGGAAGAAGTGTCAGGGTTGTTCTTGCATAAATTCTCCAGGTTTAGGATGTTGCTGATAGTTAAATACAGCTGGATTTTGTTATGCCTAAGGAAGATCCTCATCAGCTTGAGACTAACATCCCTTAAAACTGTGTCCCACTCTCTGATCAAGTCCTGTTCCACATGGGTTTCTTGAGCAGATTTAATCCCCTAGGAATCAGTTCTTTTAAATTTCTTCCCAGTACAGTCTTTTCAGTCTTTCTAGTTGTTTCTCGAGGAGGAAAAAGTTGTCTCATGGTGAGCTGTCTGCATGTCCAGTATGCTGGGTTACCTAGGCAGAAGGTTAAGTCTTGAATTACCTGTTTTTCATATCACTGGTGGTCACCTTATATCGATTCTCTTGAATGGCTAACTCCTTGGAGGTTCTAAGGATGAAGAAAAAACAGAGGTAATCCATAAGGCTCAAGTCAAGTCTGGTATCCCACCTGTGACCCAGAGGGGGACAGGACTGATAAGATACAGAGTACAAAGGATTACTCCAGATAAAAATCACTTTAGCTAGCAGATCTAGGAGACTGACTCTGATACTCTCCCTGTGAGAGGAATAAAGATATCTTGTTGAAGTTTTATGTAGTCTACTCAGCTTAGCAGGTAGAGAAGTGGGAGTGGCTTAAATGTTAACCTCGTGCCATATAAAGAAATCAAAGAATGGCGCTAGCCATTCAGCAAACATTCTAGAAGAAACAGAGAAGTTAAACTGCAAGGAAGAGGAAATAAACTAGAAGTAAAACTCACCCATACAAAATCAGAGATCCTGTCTGGGAGCACAGCATGCCTAAAGCTACCAGGAAAGAACCCTTCATCAGAAGAGGCTGTAAGGTCTGAATCATCTGTATCTTGAACTTTTTTCAAAGTTGTTTGAGCTAGTAAGCTCTAAAATTGGTCTCTTTTTGAGATCTTGTTTTGAAAACAGAAAAAAATACTTTGAATACATGGTTTCCCATATAACCAAAAGGGGGTAAGACTAATATGTCTGTCAGGTATCACTAGGTCAATGGAAAAGTCAGATGGAATTAATTGTTTGACAATACTTAAAAATGGGCACAGGACTGTTTTTTTCCACCTATTCTTCTATATATCTTACCACCACTGCCCTTACCTAGATAACTTCTGTAAACCTGAGGCAATGGTTATACCTCTCAACTGTCCAGATTTGTGTGTCTTATTTTTGTTTTTTTTTGTCATAAAATCTGTGGTTTCTGGCAAATCATTAAGAACTGAAGTCACTAAGTAATGAAGAAAACACAATGAAGCTCCCTCAGCTTAAGATACAGCAGTCAAACAGCAAAGCAACAGTAAAAGTTAAGACCACTGCTCAATGTTCGTAGTTTAATAATAAAATAAACAAATAAAAGCAAAGCTTTTGAGACACAGGCTCTTTGCTTTGATTTATTTATTACTAAACTACGAACGTTGAACAGTGGTCTTTACTTTTACTGTCGTTTCACTAAATAATGACACATATTTGAGTTTCAGACTCCATATCCTTCAGAAAATTCATGTTAACACAAATCCTATTACTATAACAACCTTTTAAGTATACAAGAGCAATATTTATAACCTGTCCCTATTTTGGGGCCTTTATCCCCCCATTATTTTGGCTTTGTCCAGATTTTTTCTGCTAATAAGTTGACATGTATGACTGAGTTAAAAAAAGGAAGAATATTTCACCGTACACTCAACAGGAGAAAAAACAGAGAAACATGAAAGTTTCCTGTTTACCAAGAAGCAAGATGACACTGTTGAGGAATGAGGATGCTGCTATTTGCTTTTACAGGCCACCTGTTTCATTTAGTATATACTTTTTAATCTTCTTTTTTAACCTCGCCTAAGGACTATCCAGCCACATCCCTTTACTTTCTGTTTTTCACCATTAGTACCAATGGACAGCGTACAAAGGAGTAGTCCATATAAAATCACTTTAGCTAACAGATCTAGGAGTTGCTCTCTGGTACCTTTCTCGTGGGAGAAATAAAGATGCCTTGTTGAAGTCTGAAGCAATTCATTCAGTTAAGCAGGTGATGGATGAGTGTTCTTGCTCTAATTAGGTAGATGGAAGAGTATGCCAAGAACAAGAACACTCATTCATCTACCTACTTAACCCAGCGAAATTTCAACAAGGAGTCTTTATTCCTCCTATAGGGAGGGTATAAGAGAGAGAGAGAGAGTCTCTCCAAGATCTGCTAGCTAAAGTGATTTTATCTGGACTAATCCTTTGTACTCTGGTTCTTGTTAGCCCTGTCACCCTCTGGGTCACAGGTGGGATACCAGACTTGACTTGAGCCTTATGGATTACTTCTGTTCACTAGCAGCAATGGAAAATACCAGGATGAAGATGTGACATACAGACAGAGGTTTTCATCCTGTAAGAGAAATAGGGAAGCTACATGCTCACAGGTTGCCAGATTTCCGACTGGCCACGTAGGGACAAACAAAAGTGAAGACTAAAAAAAAAAAAAAAAAAAAAAGGTCTTCCACGCCAGGGTCTTTCCTGCGGAACATCACAGTTACGCATTAAACAGAAGTAACTCTGTTTTGCGATTTTTTGATTGGCCCGTATACCGGTATACAGGCCAATCAAAAATCGCTAAACACGGAGCTACTTCTGTTTAATGTGGAACATTAAACATAAGTAGCTCTGTTTTGCGATTTTTTGATTGGCCCGTATACCGGTATACGGGCCATTCAAAAATCGTTAAACACGGAGCTACTTCTGTTTAATGTGGAACTGCGATGTTTCGCATTAAACACAAGAAGCTCTGTGTTTAGCGGTTTCTGATTGGCCCATATGCCGGTATATGGGCCAATCAAAAAAAAAAAAAAACAAAGCGGAGGCTGCCCGGGATTTAAACCGGCAGTGCGGGACTCGGGATCAGGCTGCTGATCTCGGGACAGTCCCGCCTAAATAGGGACGTCTGGCAACCCTGCATGCTCACCATAATGCTGGATCCTTTCATTCATGTTCATCAGATAAGAATTATGGGTCCTCAAGCCACTTAACAGACCTGACTCAAAAGCACTAGTGATCCAGCCTCAAACCACTTTAAGAATTCTTCTCCCATAATGCAGTAGTGGCCCATATTATCGCAGGTCCCCATCATAAACAGATGTAGATCACCTCTCAAATTAGTTAAGTGCTGCTAAGTGCTCTTCCTCAATTATTCGCATATTATTCTTTCTAAATGAAGTTTTCAACTATTTTCTGAAAGTTTATTAATCCAAGCCATTTTGGAGATCTTGTGTTTGCGAGGTTATGTCTGTGATTATTCACCACAGAGAAAGATAAATACTATTAACCATCTATCATTTAGTTAAGTAGGAGGAGCCATGCACTGCTTGGCTATGTCAAGCTATTTATGACTGTACACTTCCATATGTTTGACAGAAGTGCATGTATGTACTCCTTGATCACTCTGCTTTGACCCTTCAGGATCTTTGAGATATTACAAATAAGTCAACCACAATATATTTAAAAAAGGCACTTTGGTCATTACGGATACTTTATAATATTTCAAGTCTCTTGGGAGCATGTGGCCAAACATCAGACTATTGCACCAGTGCCTAAAAAACAACACTAAAATAAAGTACAAGACATTTACAGGTTTGGACACCCAAGTTTTAGTAAAGACAAATAAAATGTTTTATGTGTTAACAAAACCATAACATTATATTTTTAGTGTTCTGTCATAAAAAATAAGCTGACCATAAAAACATCATCAGTTGGAGAACTCAGAGAAACTGACAGTTCTGATCTTCTAATTCCCTAAAAAGCCTCCAGAAGAAAGAAAGCCATCTGTAACAGACTAAATAATCACTATCATCTTATCCCTCTGAGTAATTTTAAATGCCATTGATGTAGTGTGAATGTACTCATTAAACTGTCTAAACTCATAGTTAATCTTGGAAAAGTCAGATGACACCAGAACTGGAGACCATGCAACTGTCACCCAGCATCACAGATGTCATAAATGCAAGCATAAGGAA
The DNA here is from genome assembly GCF_019279795.1 of Protopterus annectens. NCBI lineage: Eukaryota > Metazoa > Chordata > Ceratodontiformes > Protopteridae > Protopterus > Protopterus annectens. The sequence goes on along the minus strand of NC_056730.1, from coordinate 158,791,641 downwards.
TACAGATATATCAAATATGGTGAGAATGGACATCAGGGAATTAACATCCAACAATGCAGAGATAAAGCACACACCAATACAGTAGACATTTCTGGATTATCTGGAATTCAAAGAAGAATAAGGTGAGCAATGCATACAACACTGGATTACTGAGGATTTAAATTCCTGATTATACTGTATTACAGGTCAAACTACTATTTAACAATGCTATGTTAAGGGAAAGAACAGTAAAAGATTAAAAAATACAACAATAGCACTATATGTGAGCGTCATTTGAATAAAGTAAGCTGAGCATTTCTAACAGTGACTGAAGAAATGGAAAAATATTTAGAGTCAGTGAGAAGAGGGTGCATGATCACTCCAGTGACAACCTTTGCATCACTGGAATCCTTCCTTCACCTCAATAATGCCTATAACAAAGAAAAGATAACTGGATTCAATAATTAGTTAAAAAGCTGGTGTCCGGTACATGTCAGCATAGGTATGAAGACTGTACTTACTCCCTGAAGATCATACCTGTAAAACTTCTAATCAATTTTACCTATAATACAGATTGTGTGTGTGTGTGTGTGTGTGTGTGTGTGTGTGTGTGTGTGTGTGTGTGTGTGTGTGTGTGTGTGTGTGTGTGTGTATGTGTGTGTGTGTATGTGTGTGTGTGTGTGTGTGTGCACAGTTGCACACTCTACCATAGCTCTCAACTTATCTCCAAACTGTGGAATGAATAGGCAAAATGTGGAACACATACTAACAGCTTACTAGCAACTTCAACTAGGAAGGTTAAAATATGCTGGTTTTACTTATAAAAAATATCTTTTAATGAATGAATATGATTGATTTCTATTTACCATGAATATCAGTGAAAATATTCCTAACACTGGATGTGTGACAGACCCTTTCGATGTGGAACTTTGAGGAACATGTACTTTTTAAGACCACAGTTGAGGTACACTCCTCGTAATGAGGTACACTTGAGAGGTATGCGCTCTACCTGCTCCCACATTTTCTAACATACTGTGGTATTACGTCAGTGGATATCGGAAGAATGAGTATCAGAAAATGACTTTGGAATGTTACATCATGATAAACATATAGTGACAGTAAACAAATGATACACAATTCAGGAAAACTAAAAAGACGTTGTGCACAACTTGACTTTTTCCTTCATGTACACACATTCATTAGACTTAGTAAACACATTTTCAGCATCTGCAGAGGGCAAGTTCCGTCCAAAAATAAAGACTTAAAACAGAGAACAGTGGAGAAAGGTTTAAGCTGTATTTGCAAAATTTTTATATAATGGTTTCTAAAAATAAGACCGAGTTAAAACAAAACCACACACTGTGACAGATTTCAATCAGCACATGCCATCTGTTGCCATGGAAATTATACTGCACAGTACAGTAAGCTCATTTAATTAATTTAATTCCACTGTTCACACTGAAAACAAGGACAACATGCATGTAATTTTTTTCACATATAATATACAATGGAAACTAGTAGTTTACTACTACAAACCATTACGTTCTAAATTCAACTTGATAATGTGTATAGATAATTCAGTTTAAAGAGCTGCCTTATATTATTTAAATATTTTTAAACTTCAATACCAATACAAATAAAAAACTGTTGGAAGAATTAAAATGTAAAGAGCATACAATTAAAAAACAAATGTGTAGTGACTGCCTTAGAAACCAAATTTACCACACTAGTGGAACCTGTTAGCACCCATTTCATGCAGCTATTCTGACATCACATAGTGGATATATCATATAGCTAAGCTTCATACAGTCAAAAATGTACCACCGTATTTTTTGTCAAAGTTCAAAAGAGCTCCATAACAAGTATGAAACTGAAATGTGCAACATGCATGTCCATGCTTTGTTAATGACAAAGGAATTAATGCAAAACACATGCACAAAATGACTCAGATGAGTTCCGACAAACCCCCATTACACCTACTTTATTAGCTGTTATAACTTGTTAGGTGATAATATTACAAAAACTAAGAACGGTTGACAGCAAGCAAACCCTTCACTCCCTAGCAGCAAGAATTGCCTTAGCTAAAACTGTATGGGTTCCCAAGCTCTAACATGCCCTGCCTCTATTTTCCATTTATTGACCAGCATGGTCCTTCCCCAAAGCCCATTTTCAAAAGATGCCCGGAGACAAAAGCTGAAGTAAAGCTCCAAAAACTATGCTACACTGAAGTAGCTACATGATAAAGAGACACGCTAACTACCTTTCCGTTGTAAAAGGAAGCAAACATCCCCAGCTAAAACTGTGCCAAATGTTTAATGTACTCAAACTGACAAACGCTAAATGGTCTACTGTTTCTAAGTACAAGTACTTTATTAATGGTATACTAATTCTCAAAATATGCAACCTAATGGAAAGTGCTACTGCTGGCCCACCTTACTGCTTTACTGTAACAGACTTGCAAAATATCAAAACTACAAATGCTGCTTTTGTTTGACATCACATTTCACCACTACAATTTACCAAGCAACCAGTTCTGTATGGTACAAACCCCTGAAGTAATGAAAAATGCTTAATTTAAAATATTACTATTTGATTTCATTGTCATTAAACTAATATAGGGCAGTCCATTTTTTGTACTTAGGAAAGCTATAACATTAGTCAGCAATGACGATTATATGCATTCCATATTCTACAGTTTGTAAAATGCAATTTTAACATGTACAGGTTAATCACAAAGAAACTTTCATAGGCAAGTACTAGGCTAGCTGCCCTTGTGGGCCATTTTAAGCCTATCCAACTTCCCTTTTGTGCTTGAAATAACCTATCCCATTGGGTTATAGATTGGCCTTATCCATATCTATGGTCACCAATTATATATTATCTCTAATAAGAATAACGGGAATCATACCATACATAATTTGAGCTAACCCATGCATGGAATAAAGCATTTAGAAGCTGCTTCTGCATATTATTAGTGCAGGGGGCAGTTCTGGGGTAAAGTTTCTCTTTCCCATCCATAAATCTAAGTTGCACTTAAAAATGGACATGGATGAACTTTGTTTTATGTGGATGAGGAGTCTGCTCCAGAGAAGTGGTACCCTCTGCGAGATATACCTGTCCCTCCAACCCATTCTTGTTGATGATGAAGAAGGGGTTTAGATCCCTAGACTGAGTATTTCTGAAGCCATTTGACTTACTGATGTGCAGTATATCCATCAGTAATGGGTTGAAGGATGCCTTGTATGCCAGACACAGGTCACCTCTTAGTTGTCTGTAGGATACACAGTATAGTAACACGGCTTTGAGTTGGTCCATTTAGGACATGTTGCTGAGGCCTTGTATCCTTTTAGTAAGGAATCTCAGTGGGTATTCCAGTTGTTGCATGCGTCTGGATAGATCCATGTCAAAAGGGCATTATATTCAATAACTGGCCTAATAAGGGCTGAGCAAAAGGGTACAATGACATCCCTAAATCAAAGGCATAATCTCTTTGTTTATAAGCTCTGCAATACAGAAAGACTTTCTTACAACAATGGACACATTTTGGTCAAAAGTTAGATCACTGTCCACATACAATTCCAAACAAATGGGTCAGATTGTAGGGGCGCAGCCAATGCAGTGACTTCCCAAAACAATACAATAATGTGTTTTTTGTCATGCATTTCCAGTCCGTGATTTTTGGAAACAGTTATGTATTACAGAAACCTTCCTGCAGAATGGCAAAGTCATTTGGGATTCAATGACTGCTTTTAGCTTGCAGACATCTGCAAACTCAGTCAGCCACTGTCCTTTGGTCTTGTCTTTTACTTCATAAAAGTAGATGCCAAACAGAAGAGGTCCCAGCACAGAACACTGGGGGACTCCACTGGTGACTGTTCTCTTTGTGGAGGTAACTTCCACTATTTTGATTATCTGTAACTAATCTGTGAGCCAGTTGGCAATCCAGTGAGTGACATACAGGCTTATTCCCAGTTTATTTAGGTTTTCTACTATACCTGAGTGGGGAATTGTGTCAGAAGGTTTGGTCAGGTTGAGGTATGCAATGTGTATCTCTTTGCCTTCATCCATTGCTTTGGTAACCTTTTCAAAAAAATCCACCAGGTTGAGCATGACCTGCCCTTGATGAATCCAAACTGAGATGAGTCTACTGTTTGGAGGTTCCCTATGTCTTGACTTATTACTTCTAAAAATCTTACCATGGCTTTGCATATAAGGCTGGTCAGACTTATGGGTCTGTATAAGCTCCTCCCTTCCATTCACAGTGTAACCGATTCAACCATATAGAAAAGAACCTTTTCAATAATTTTATACCATCTTCTTCATATGAGTCTCCTCAGTGTCTGATCCAGCAGACCCACATGTTCCCTCTTACACGATTACCTGGCATCTCCTCTGCTACTCACCTCCAGTACTTATCTGATTTCTCTCCATACACATTGCTCAGAATACATATGTTAATTAATGTGAGCAAACGGGCAGATGGTGCATGCACTAATAAAACCATGTGTACAATGGTAGTAGTGAGCCATAAGTGAACAATGTGTCAAACAAACTGAGAGGCTATAAAAAGAGCCCCTCATCAAGTATCATCTCAGTCTACTTCAAATCAGAGTTATTAAATTAAAAATAATGTTTAAAAATACTGTTTTAATAAGTGGGTTGTCATCATCTTAATAAAATTAAAATTGTAAAATCGGTTAACCAATATTTCTTTCTAAATGTATCAATATCTGTATGGTTACTACCCTGGTCAATAAGTCAATAATCATAGCAACAGTGTATTTCCTACATTCAATAACATTCCCAGATAGGATAGCTTGGGCTATTCCAGATCACTACTAGTTTTGAGACTTTCTCTGCCTCTAGAACTAGGCCTCACTATAACCCTGGATTTTTTTTGGGGGGGGTGGGGGGTGTCCTTTACTCCCTTCAAGATGACCATCAAGTGCCACTCACCAGACTGGCCCCTTTGTTTGAGTAACATTCCCTCATATCCAGATGTGTGAAAGCCAGCCTGAAGAGTCATAATCCAGGCAGACAATGTGATGTTGCTTCTTTCACCTGCATCCCAGCAATGATGGGATATGGTATCATTGACCTAGGCCCTCCCCCTAAGTGGTAATGTGGGTACCTATGTCACTGAAGGAACCCATTTATGCCCCTTATCAGTCTGGATTGTAGCTCCCATCACCAGCTTGGGAGACCACATCCACATCGTCCGTGCAATGGTTTCAGCCTCTGCAACTCTGTCCCAACCTTCCAACTGAGACTGTGTTGGGAAACAGGCTGCCCAGACTGGCAAAGACCGACACACACCCAGGATGGGCATACCCATACTCCCAGCCTATGCTATTAAGCACCTGAGTTGCTACCTGCACCAGGTTCATCTGAGCTGTATGTAGTTAAGGCTTTCTTCTTCTAAACCACTGACAAGGCAACCATGCATGTTCCAATGTTCTTCCCTTTTTGTTGTGTAAAAATCCTTCAACAGAATTTACAGCACCCAAACATAAAGTTACACAATGCATTTTTTCTCAGTACTGTGAACGTACCAACATATTATTGGGTCTGAGCATAAAAGGAAAATTTAAAACAAGATCCTGCAAACCTGAAAATACCAGTGAGTTTGGATTACTAATGGCATTATGTTAAAGTAAAATAATAATTCGTTCTTTTTCTGATCACCTAGTTAATTCAGTTCAGAGCTGTAGGGGAGCACAGCTTATCAAAGTACTCAATGGGCAGAATGCAGAGAAACTAAAGATGCCAGTCTGTAATAAGATGCATGTGCATGCACCCATACACACATGCAAATGACATACACAGCATATGTGCAATTGTGTGAACTGACTGATGGAAAGGCTTTGGAATAATCTCAGGAAACCAACGCAGCATGGGAAAAAACACATATACAGGGGCAGGACGTGTAAATTCAACATAGAAGGCATCCAACCTGACAGATAAGTGGGGAACCAAACTTTATGAGGCAGGATAACTAACTGTAACACTGTGCCAGCCCAAGGCACTTGTTTTTAGAATGCTGCCCCGATATACAGGCCATGCTCCATAACAGGTGGGCTCGATAGTTTAGTCAGTCAGGCTGCACCCTCTCCACAGTGTATTGTCTGATTTTGGAAGTTTTCACAACTTTGGGAACCAAGCTGTGTAGCTCAGTGATTCTAAGTGACAAACACAAATAATCCGTTGCCTTAATTCATATTATGGCAAGAAATAAGCTTATGTGAGGGCAACTTCCATTAAAATTAAAGGGCACAGACTAAAATGTGCAATGTTAACTGTATTTAAAGCCAGATGCAGTCAGGCAAAGAGAAAGATGCACTGCCATGAAAGACTTCCAAGGTTCTGTGCTGGCCTTTTTCTTCTTATCCCCAACCCCCAAATCAATGGCCTGTCGTCACAACACAACTCCTTAAATGCACAACTTTATACAGACAGTTCCATCATTTACAAGTGTGTTGATGTGAGGTAGTGTCAGCTATGCCAGAGAGAGTAGGGCAATGCATGTGTAACATGTCATCAAAACTACCTGGAGTTTTGTACACAATATTATGTAATTTGAATATCAAACTGATTAGTACAGATGCTTGAGTTAAAATGTATTAGTAAAGCTGCTTGTGTTAAAAATGTATCATCAGTGAGTCCTGCTGGACAGAAAAAAATATACATTTATATCATTCTGCACTGTTGTAACTGAGGAAATGTATATATGTTAACAGAGGATGCCGGAAGGGAAGGAGGCTCAGCCCATCTTACCTTAAGAAAAATAGTTTGAAATTAAATGACTTGGTTTAGGCCATAAAGATTTTATCTCACATGCCTGAATGCAGCCAGAGATGCAATGTCTGGGCTAAGGTCCTGCTCTTATTGTCCTTAACAGTGAACTAATTGCTACCCTGGGGTTTAGCGAATGGATGGTTAGTCTCTACAAGAAGGATGTAAGTACTGGAATTGCTTTACAGTCTTCAGATGGCTTAGCAAAGTTCTAGGTGTGTATTGTGACACATCTGTGCTAGATTCTATTTCAGTGTCCAGTCAGGGGGGGTAGTGTGGGAACCAGAATCAGGTGACCAGATGTGATGTCATTCTATAGCCAGCACTTAAACTAATTTAAATATTAGAGAGAGATGTGACAGTGACACTCAGCACTCTGTCTTGGACCTGACAACAAGAACACTCACCCACTTCATCTTGCCTTGCTTTAGTAAGTAACCAAGGAATTATAATTCTTCAGTAAGTTAGGAAAATAGTAAGAGCAGCTAAAAGTGTTGTTTTCTGTGTTATTTGTTATACTTCCTGTGAATTGAAACTCTGGTGTTTATTGTAAACAGATATTAAGCATTTTCATGTTTTCTATTTTATTTATTATTATGGCTGGTCTTGTAGAAACTAGTTTAACCTTTGACAGAACTGCATTTACTTTGTGGCACTGTAGGCTTCAAGCTCCTGAAAGTCTTACTGCTTGGCTTGGAAACATTACTATTTGTAGAGTATTATTTTTAATAAGAGTAATTGGGTACCCTGGTAAGAGCCTTAAAGTAGCTGGCTGGTGGAAGTGAATCTACCTTATTGTCTGTGCAGAGGGGGCATAACTGGTAAATCTGTGCCAGCCTTTCCCAGATGCGTGTGTGTGTGTGTGAGAAAAATCAAACCTTAAAGAGTGCATGTCAGCTAATCTGAACGGGGAAAAAGAAAGTACTAGTTTCTGCAGAGAGATAGGTGAAGCCTTATTTCTAGCCTGGAGAGTAAAACCCAGTCCCAGGACTTAAGTGTGCTCCCTGTGTGCTCTTTAGGGAAATTGTGCTTGGTGCAGAGAGTTGCATCAGAAATTACTGTGTGCATCTATTTTTTGTTCAAAGTGTACGTTCCCCACTAGTGTCAGTGGTGAGGACTGAGGCTCCTTGATTACTGGCCCAGAGGAGGGATATCACAACTGGTATGACCCAATGCCCTCTCTCACAATCAACAACTGTCACATGAATGTCTCTTTGTGTCAGTTGGGTTAGATTAAATCTCCTTCATATCCATGGTATATAAATGGCTTCATGTCAGCAGTCACTCCACTCCCACTTTGTGCTTAATTATTTCTAACAAACATTTTTAAAACAATGCATAATTAAATACAGTAACTGTCAATTTTGACTCCTCTCGTGTCCTTAAAGAACACTTACTATCTCTGGAAAAAAATCATCTACTTTAAAATTAGTGGCCCTTTAACAGATTAAGTATATTCTCATCCAGAATTTTTTAATTATGCCTGAGAGTAATTGCACCAATTCGGCATTTCTTAATTCTAACATAAAACAAAAGCTGCTGGAACACAGACATGATGTAATACCTTTTATTGGACCAACACAGGTTTTGAAATTATTTAACATGTCAGGCTAAAAAGAGCCTTTCATCAGGAATTATCAAGTTACTTATGTTAGATAAAGTGCTTAAATGTTAGGCATATCTTGATCATGTATCTGCAACTGCAACAAGATTAAAAAAAAACTGCAAGTTCCCGTTTTGCCGCTGTATTCCTGCAATATGCTTCTTTCTGGCACTAAGCCCACCTCAAAGCACAGATATTGATGAAGAATGATGCTTTAACAATCATGACAAATTACACACGGTTTAGGAAGGTCAGAAGCGCACAGTAAAAGGAACGTTGTTGACAGTAAGGCAAAAGACTTAAAAGCAAACATGAAGAGAACTTAGTTATTAGAAAATGTTATAGGTCATTTTTGTTGACAGCTCATTTCAAGACAGCAAAAAATATGCTTTCTGATGAAAATAACCTGCTTGACTGTAAATGTTAAAACACCTACCAGTGATTTAGTACACACATACTAAATCACACATACTGGTACACACATCCTGCAACTCAGACATACAATTACTGTATCAATTTATTTAAAACAAATCATTAACTGTCTTAATGCTCACTTAGAAGGCTGCTCAACAAATAGCCAGCATCACTCGATACTGCTCAATAAAAGGACAGCCGGAGAAATCAAGTGTGCACAGAAAACGTCTTGTACTTCCTCAACATAGATTCTTTGACAGCTGACATCCACTGAGATGATCTGGTGGGGCTAGGTGAATCAGGGATGCTCAGGGAAGTGCTACAAAATGAATATTCAAAATGAGAACAGGGAAGGCATTCTCTTGAGTAAAGCAAGTAAGCAGCAAAAGGAAAAGCAGATTTCAGCAGGTCTGAAAAAAAGGCAGCGAAAATATAGCATGTGAAGAATAAAAAAAGTCCAGATGATTACAGGAATAGAGGCTAATTATAGTAACAAATGGAAAACAAAGTTATTCAATATCATAAAATTGCAACAGACTGGCTTTGATCGTAAAAAAAAATTACACAAAAGTTTTATTTAAGTGAAAATGACTGCCACAAAGACTGCATTACAAGATCAAAAGGATGCTGGAAGTGGAGGGAGTTGCTAATGGAAGGAAAACAAAGACAAACATTCTAAACAATAACTTTGTTCTAAGAATAGGAGGCTACAAAAGAGCAACACAATTTCTGGTGGAAAGGATGCCACTGGCCATGTTTTACAGGAAAAAACATAATGAATTATTATTAAATAACACAGCAAGTATACACCAATAAATCAGACAATAAAAATAACAGACTGCAAGGACAGAAGTGAAGACAATTCTGAATTTAGTGGCTTACAAAAAATGCAACAGTATGAAAAGGACATCTTAAAAATGAAACATGACAGATGCAGCAAAGATCCTTCTATCCTCACAAAACTGTTCTGTGTTCACTGTAATACTGCAGGACATTCTTAACATAAGATTAGTGTATAATTATGGGAATTGTGGGGTACTTAAGCAATAACCGACGATGTGGTGTGGTAGATTGAAGATTTACACACGGTTGGTGTAGTTTAATCACGAGGGCGAAGCCAAAGTGATTAAATAAAGCCAACCGTGGGTAAATTTCAATATACCACAGCCACAGAGTTGGTTATTGCTATTATACAATGACATTAGTTAAGAAAAAAAACCCTTACTTTTCTTAAATAATGTCTTTGTATAACGGTGCGTTACTGTTCTTCTGCTAGTTGTGGTACACTGCTTCCTTGTTTTGATGTACTGAGCATGCATATGGGACTTGCGTCCCATGCATACCCATTACATTAATACTTTGAAACAGAAGCAAAGCAGAAAAGAAAGTCTCCATTGCTCCATTTTTTTTTTTATTTGTTAAAAAAAAATGTTTTGAGCACTTTATACCAAAGGAAAAAAGTCTGGGCGACTGGACATTTTTCCGTTGGAATATTGTGGGATTTACAACAGGCACGCTGCCCAATCAGCGTGCACGTTTTGGAATATTAATGGGGGGGGGGTCATTGTATAATTAGCCTTAGAGTATGCTTTCACCGTATGTAATATACCAGAACTGAGTAACAGATAGTAAGATTTTGTCTCTTTAAAGCATACATGCAAAATTATACTGTCTCAACATTGATAAATTTGTCAACACTGTCTTATTTTTGGTACCTACACATAGGCCAAGAAGTCCCTTGCAAATTTTCTTGTAAATAACACCTACGTAGTCATATAATGTCCTGTTCCCCCAAGGGCCCAAAAACAAACTGACAGACTAGGCTGCCTGACCCAGGTCAATCTTTCTAGCTCCCAGTTATGCAAAAGGTACATGAGTTTAGCAGCTTGCATCAGCTTATTTCCCAGTATAATGCCTTATGTCTGCCCCACACATTCTTGAATTTATCCACTAATTTTATTATCTCAGAAAGTACAATAGTGTAAGATCTTATCAAAATAGTAGATGTCGTTCTTTTCAATGTCGCATTATTTATTACCTCTGGTATCTCCTGCCAAAGATAGCCCATCATCTGGCCAGTATAGCAAAGCCTTTATTACCCAGGACAGTTGTATGTCAGACATATGCTCCTGTACAAGCATAGGGCATAAAAGTGATGTATGAATGATCCCCAAACCAGAACTTAAGTGCTCCAGTAGAACCAGGACCCCAATGGAAAGGAGAACATGTACATCCAGAAAAACTAAGGAAAGAAGAAACAACTCTCAGCCAGAAAGAAAATATCACCCATAGAAAAGGAGAAAAAAAAAAGAGCAGAGGGTAAAAGGGAGGGAGTGAATACTGCAAAAGTGAAAAGAAGGACATCAACTGTTATAGTAAGATTTTACACAACTGTACTATGTCCTTCCTTTTCTCCGATGCAGTATTCATGACCTCTGGGACAGTACAAAAGCTACAGTGAAGCCAGGCAGGAGGAAGGCAAGGAGGAGCCCTCCACAAACCCATGAAGGATAGCCTTGGCAAAACCTGTATGAACTCTGGAAATGATGCTCAGTTTGTAATGTTTTGTTAATATGTGAAATAAAGACCAAGTAGCAGCTTCAAGGATGAAACTGGTGTCCAAACGAAAGCTCCTGAAGAAGCAACTGCCGTAGTAGAATGAGCCCTAAAAGAAGCTGACAAGTGTTTACTATGAAACCAATAAAAAAAAAATGGCCTTGGAAATCCAGGAGAAGATGATTTGCTTAGAAACTACCAAACCAATGTTCTGGTATAAAAAGAAACAAAAAGCTGATCAGATTTATTGAAAGCCTTTGCTTTGTCTAAATAATATCTGAGCTGTGTCTGCAAGTTCAAGCTATGAAGAACCTTCTCACGCACAGACTGCAGAGAAAGGAAAAAGGAAAGATATGGACAGACTGATTAAAGAACAGCTTGTTAACCACCTTGGGCATAAAAGGAGGATTCGTAGGGACAGACAACCTCTCTCTATGAAAAAACTAAAAAGGAAGGACAGCCATCATGCCTGGAATTCAGACACCCTTCTGGCAGAGGTTAAAACAACCAACAAAATAGTCTTCCAGGTGCAATGTTGTAAAGAAGAAGCAGACTTGAAAGGAGCCTGAGTCAGTTTTTCAAGGACAAAATTAAGATCCCAAAAAGGAGGAATGGGTTTTCTTGGGGATCTGACATAAAGGACACTTTTTAGAAATTGCTTGACATCAAACCCAGTGACCAGAGGAGGAGTCAGTGGCAGACGGGCAGAAATTGCTGGCAAGTGAGCTTTCATTGAATAAGCCAAGCCAGCAAGAAGCAATCCATACAGGTAGGAAAGAACCACGTGGACCCCAGTGAAAACAGATTCAAATGATGTTTATGACACCAGAGAGAAAATGTCTTCCACTTGGATATATAAAAGTTTCTGGTACTGGGTGCCCTGACCTCCTGCAGAACACTAGATGTCCTCAGAAAATTGGCATTGGAAAAATAATCAAAACCATATCACCCAGAGAGTCCGTTCAAGAGTGGACAGATGAGGGTGAAGGAGAGATCCTTCTTTCTGTGTGAGAAGTTCCATGAGGTGAAGCAATTTGTGATGATTGCCCCTAGCCAGCTAGAATAAAAGGGGGAACCAGTATTGTCTGGGCCAAAAGGGAGTCACCAACAAGATTTTTGGGGAGTCATCCTTGATCTTGTGAAGGACTTTGGGAAGAACAGGTAGGGGAGGAAAGGCATACAAGAACATTTCCTTCCAAGAGAAGGACAGTGCATCCACTTTCCAAGCCAAAGGAGTTGGGACTCTGGAACAGAACTGAGGGAGTTGCCTTGCTCAGTGGGGAGGCAGAAAGATCTACCTGAGGAATATCCCACTGATGAGCTACATTCAGAAACACAGCTCTGTGAAGCATCCATTCGTGAGGCTGTGTTCTGAGTCTGATGAGAGAATCTGCCACAAGACTGTACTCTGAAGGTATGTAGACAGCCTGAAGGGACATCTGCAGATTGATGGCTATTTCCCAAGCTTGAAGGCCTAGTCTGCAAAGATGGTAAGACTGCGTGCCCGTTGTTTGTTGATGTACACAAGACTATGGTGTTGTCCATAAACAACCCTTAAAGGAGAACCACACCCAAAGACTCAAAAAACATGTTTACTTCATCATGGTTTGGTGTTTCCTACATTTTAACACCACTCTGGGACTATTTACATGTTTTTAAATATTTTTATGTAATTTCTGAGTCTGACCACATGGGGTCTGGCATCTTGAAGTAATTCTGATTGTTTACTCTGTCTCTAGGTATCCCACAATGCAGTGCTTGTCTGTAAAAAAATATATCATGCAAGCCTCTTTCTTCCTAAAGCTCCTGTCACTGCATTGATTTTACATACATACATTTCTGTCTTTCAGTCAGTTTTAAGTAACATTTTGTGCCGTTCAATGACTACTTAAAACACAAACAGTGCAAATGCTACAGAACAGACTTTCAAAGTGCTTTTTACTGCTGGTTCTTTTTAGAATGGCTAAAGTGCAGTCTTTTGTGAAGCCTGAATTGTACTAGTCTGACTAATCGCCCGTCCCCTCCACACCTAATTTTCCTAACTGTCAAAGTGCAAATGGGTAATTTGAGCTGTTACCTGTTGTGATTGGCAGCTCACAGCAGGAGACTTGACTTGTGTACTGTTTCATTGTTCTAGCCTTTACTTTCTGTATGGGTAGGGGAAGAACCAGGGAGCTATGACATCACAGCATGGGTTGTTTTTTTAGGATGGGCGTGGTGATGTCAGTTTGGGGAGGGAATTGGCCAGAAAACTACCTGTATTCATTAGTCTTGATGACATCAGTGAATTGAAGACTGCAGCAAGCTTTTCCAGGGCGGGATAAGAGTTTTTGAAAGTGAAACTACCACAGTACAGTAAAGTACTGTTCTAGTGGAGAGAAACAGTTGATTTAAAATATTTGAATGCTGTACTGTTGTTTATTCATAGAAGGGACAGTATATATGGAGAAAAAGGAAAGAGAAGTTGAGCCTTTAATAACAGAATCCCATTGTTGGCCTTTAATGGACCTGGCACCCAGAGTGAGTGAAAAACTTGAACAAAAATAAGAGTCATTGTTTCCTTGATGTTGATGTGCCAATAGCTACGCCAACCTATCTTTGGTCAATTGGGAAACCAATTTTGTGCTTTCTAACAATTCTTTTTGTACCTTTATCAAATGGTACAAACGTTTTGTGGATGACATTTTTTTGTTATGGTAAGGTACAGAGCAGCAGTTGAATGAGTTTTTTTGTTATTTAAATCAGTTAAATGGCTTTTTAAGATTCACATATAAATATTCGGCCGTTGAAATTGATTTTTTAGATGTTAAGGTAACTAAACATGATGTCTGTACCCTGTCTACTTCTATGTATAGGAAAAGTGTAAGAAAGAATAATGTGTTGCATCATAACAGTATGCATCCAAAACATACCAAGTTGAATGTACTCAAGGGGCAGATTTTTTGTGTGATGCGATTATATAATGATGATGGCAAGCTGATCACTGCTCTAGAGACTCTCAAACAAGAAGTCTTGCAGAGAGGATATAAGCTTGAACTTATTGAAGCACAGACTGCTGATGCTTGACTTGAAAGACAAGGGAGATGTAGACCGTACTTATCAGATGTTTCAACTACGGATAGTGTTCCCCATACAGCTGGCACCCTTAATTTGAGTATGACTCAAAGACTTAATATTGATCATAAGTTGAGGATGCCCGTAACTTATGCTAGTGACATCCACATAGTTTGTGATGTCATTAGGAGTAACTGGGATATTCTTTCTACTATACATGAATTAAAGGGGGTTATAGGACAGCAACCTAATTTTACATTTACATACATTACACAAGTCAGTGTGCTAAACAGTCACAGCCCTTAAGGATAAACAACATGCCAGATACACTTGTAATAGGTGACTCCATAGTCAGACACACTGACATCCCGCTCACCAGACTGAACAAGGAAAAGGTTACAGTAAGCTGCCTGTCGGGCGCTAGAATCCGCCACATAACACAAGCACTCAGGTCACTCCAAAGCAAGTACAAATATGACTCAGTCATTGTCCATGCCGGTGTGAATGACCTGAGACGTACCTCCCTGGACTACATGAAAAGAGACATAGAGGAGCTCTCTGATTATGTAGCCCAGGCCGGTATGACCCTGACCTTGAGCAGCATCTTACCCTCACCAAGAATGATGCCACAGTACAGAGACAAAATGATCAGCTTTAACAATTGGCTTAATTACTGGTGTCATTCTAAGGGGATCCAATATCTGTCCGCTTGGGATGACATGCTTGACAAGCCACACTGCTTCGCAAGGGACGGCTTGCACCTGTCACCCCTGGGCTTCCAGATATTGGCCAAGGCTCTTGCCACCCCCATAGTGCCTTTTTTAGGCAAGGCTCAAAAGACAAACCCACCTCCCTAGAAAACACAAGTGAAAAAAAACTAAGGGTAATGCTGCTCAATGCCAGAAGTCTAAACCTCAAGATGCATGCTCTCGAAGCCCTCCTCAGTATGGAGAACATCGATGTCTGTGCAGTGACTGAAACCTGGTTCAAGGCTCCTGAGAGCACCCTAGTACTACCAGGTTATACCTCATAACATGCTTTCCGGCCCCAAAACTTGGACCAAACCACAAAAGGAGGGGGATTATCCATATTCATCAAAGATACCCACACCTCCAGGTTAGTGGCAACGCACGAAGCATCGGAGACCATCCAGGTGCAACTAACCATAAGCAAAACTGCCCTACAGTTTGTATCATGCTACAGACCACCCTCTCAAACTCAGGAACCGCACTCAGCCTTCCTGAAGACACTGGAGAGTATGAATGTCTCTCCAAATACCATCATATTGGGAGACTTCAACTACCCTAACATAGACTGGGAACATTACTCAAGCCCCAACACCCTAGCCCAAAGGTTCCTAGAATTCATGAACTCAAATGCGATGGAACAACTAGTCACCACTCCCACAAGAGGAGATAATATACTAGACCTGATCATCACAAACATGGGGACAAAATGCTCCACACCGGAAGTATACCCCTCAATGGTGAGATCAGACCATAAATTAATCTCACTGGAAATCTACATCCCACCCCCACCCCCTGCACAGAAGACCACAGTGAAGAATTTCTCAAAAGCCGACTTCACACTTCTTAAGACTGAAGTGGTATCTTTCAAGGCCCCTGGGCCAGTGGAAACAACAATCCACACCGCTGAATCCTTCATAAATACCTTCTACGGACACCTTCAAGAATGCATGGATCATGCAATCCCTAATAAAACCAAGACCCATTCCCACAAAGGCAGGCGTCCTGTCTGGTGGACCCCAGCCATTAACAAACTTTACAACAGGAGGAGGAAGCTACTACATGACAGAGCAAAATCCCCAAAAGGGAAGGCATCTCTGATCAGTACTAGCAAAAAACTTCGATCACTCATAAAATCATCCAAGGCCAACTTTGAGAGAAAAATCGCAAAAGACACAAAAGACAATCACAAGGCCTTTTTTAGCTATGTTAGAAACCTGGGTGGAAACTCCCAGATATGTTCAGAGTTAGTCCAAAATGACACAAAATACACTGAACCCACATATATTGCCAACATTCTGGCAGACAAGTTCAGTGCAAATTTCTCTGCCCCCTCCCCCACAAAAGGAGAAATATCTATCCCAGCAGAGTGTAGCCTCCCTAACATCTCAGATGCCCAGGTGAGAGCCGCCCTCTCCAAAGCTAAAAACACAGCATCAATGGGACCGGACGGTATCCCGGGCTGCGTGCTACATGAACTCTAAGAGGAACTAAACCCGCGCATAAGGCTGCTGTTTAATCTTAGCCTTACTACAGGATATGTACCCAAAGAGTGGCGTACAGCAACAGTGGTCCCACTCCACAAAGGAGGTGTTTCTACGGACCCTGGAAATTACCGCCCCATAAGCTTGACTAGCCTGGTCTGCAAAGCTATGGAAAGGATCATTATGGAACTCATAAACAAAGACATTGGGGACCTACAGACATTGGATCCTACCCAATTCGGCTTTGTCAAAGGCAGATCCTGCCTTTTGAACCTAGTCGACTTTTTTGAAACAGTCACTAAGGCCATTGATGAGGGTAAGGCAGTTCACACAGTCTACCTTGACCTTGCAAAAGCCTTCGTCACAATACCCCACTCGGGCATCATTGACAAACTCACCTGCTTAAATGTAAACCCATATGTCACAAGATGGGTTGCAAACTGGCTGAAGGACAGAACCCACAAGGTCAGAATTGCTGGAGCCATGTCAGACTCTAAGCCAGTCACAAGCGGTGTCCCACAGGGCTCAGTCCTGGGACCCCTCTTGTTCTGCATTTATTTTTCCGAGGTGCAAGCAAACATAGGAGGATTGTGGCTGACAAAGTTCGCAGATGACTGCAAACTGGGCGCCATAATTGATACTCCAGCAGACACAAGCATCCTTCAGAAAGGCCTCATAGAAACGGATAACTGATGCCAGAGCCATGGCCTTAAACTGAACGCCAAAAAAATGTATAGTCATACCCTTTCGGAAAAACAAGGTACCCACAAATTACCACATAGGTGGTAATCCATTAAGTACGGAAGAGGTAATCAGGGACCTAGGGACCCAAGTCGACAGTAACCTCTCATTTGACACTCACATTGCCAAGGTGGTTAGGAAGACCTTCTATATTGCCCACCTTATCATGAAGGGATTCACATCTAGATCAAGAGAGGTCATTGTGCCCCTGTACTCTTCTCTTATTAGGCCCATGATTGAGTACAATGCCCCATTTGGGATGCATCTTACCAGACACCTGCAGCAGTTAGAAAGACCCCAAAAGTTCCTCACCAAGAGGATAAAGGGTCTCAAACATATGTCATATGCTGCCCGGCTGAAGAAACTCCAGCTCTATTCAGTCGCATACCGCCTACTCAGAGGTGATCTATGCCTGACATACAAGGCTATGTCCAATCCGGAATTAATGGACATGCTCCACCTCAGAAAATCCAAATCCATCAGAGCCACGACAGCAAGAGATTTGAACCTCAACACAGAAATAAATAGGACATGCTGGAGGGACAGATTCATAACCCAGAGGCTCCCTACACTCTGGAACAGAATCCCAGTCCATGTTAGGCAGAGCCCCTCACTAACTCTCTTCAAGAGAAATCTTGACGAGTGGATGGGAGATCGTAGGTTTACCCCGGGGGGTCATCTCTGTGTCACTACTAGACAGAGGCACAGTAAACTAAACCCTAAATGGGCGTAGTATTCTCATCCCAAGGGGTGGCGAAAGCCACACACACTCTGGCTAGGCTTGTAAATGCCCTAGGGCAGATAGCCTAGTATGAACCTATGAACCTATGAACATTTAGAAACAATAGGTCACTTAGGAATCAGCTTTGTCATAAATCTCAGTTTTCTCAATCACATATTGCATCTGAAAGGAAAAGAACATACATCTGTAGAAGGTGTACGGCATGCACGCATATACACACAGGCGGGCACTTTATACATTCGCTATTGGGTTTCAAGATAGGAAGTGCTTTCTATGCAGACTGCCAGACCAAAAATGTAGTATATTTTTGCTGTTGCACTGAATGTTTTTCTTTCTACATAGGAAAAACCAATAGAGTATTCAAGGATAGGATACTTGAACATCTCAAGTATATTAGGAACATTAAAGAAACTAGTGCTTTAGCTATGCATGCAGCTAAAGAAGGAGTGAGCCATAGATTAAAGTTCTTAGTTTTAGAGATAATGCCTAGTACCCAGAGGGGAGGTGATATGTGCAATAAAACTGAAGCTAGTGATCAGAAATGGATTATACGTTTTCAAGCTGACAGACCTCCTGGCCTTAATAATAAAGTTTCATTGAAACCTTTTTTAAAAGCCAGGGCCCTTAAGCACTGAATATTCTATTCTTGTTTTACAGTTTGAGTAGTGGTAATTATATGATTTTCAATACTTTACATAAATATTTTTACATGAATTTTACATGTCATTTATAGATCGATAGACTTTTATATGAATATATGTTATAGTACATGAGCTACTAATGGTTTTAGTGTTTTAGAGTTAATTTAAGTAAGAATAGAAAAAAACAGGAGGCCAACTCAGCTGACAACGTAAGACAAAATGAAAACGCCAAAAATCAGTCAAAGGCAAAAGACTAATAGTCACTAAATTCCACCACCGATATCAAGGACAGCTTTTCAAACACCAGCAAAATGTTTTATTTCCTTTAATAAATACAGGCAAGCGCTTTCACCATAAAAGGCTTCCTCAGGCCATTAACAATGAAATAAAGGAAGGTCATATTTATAGAAAAAACTCATGACATCACTTCCTTAATTAATACAAGGTTCATTAAATAATTATTACTATACAAGCATGGTATTAATTGCATCAAGCAGCTAAAATATACATATTCAATATATAAAATAAATTTTAAACATCATATAAACATATATACTTAATTATTTCCTAAACTTTTTACCTTTTAAAATTGGTTTTATAGGGACCCTATCGTTCAAACCTGGTGGAGCATCTGCTCTCAACCTGATTATCCATTTTGTTTCATTTTGTTCCGTTTTATTCCATACATCACCCCTTCTAATAGATGGCAAGAACTTCTGAATCACCATAAATTTAAAACAATGATCTGTAGAGGTTTCAATTATATGTTTAGACAATGCATTCTTAACAGATTTTACTCTTATATTATATAAGTGCTCCCTCACTCTATCTCTCAAACGTCTATCAGTTTTGCCCACGTAAAACGCAGGGCATGCACAGCAGGTTGCTAAATAAGCTACGTGCTTAGAATTACAGTTAGCTGAAGGGAGAAAATTATATTGTAGATTACTAACAGGATGTGTAAAAAGTCCTGACGTATTAATATATGAGCAAAAGTTACACCTCTGGCATGGTTTTGTAGGTTCATAGTGATTCTTATCATGTGCACATGATTCTATGCATCCATAACTACAGAGTATCCTATGTAAATTAGTCCTATTTTTATATCTAAACTTTGGGACATCACCTATTATTTTATTAATTTCTGGGTCCACTCTCAGAATGTCCCAAAACTTCTTGTACGCATCTCTAATATCTCTAGCGTCTTGAGTGTAATACATACTAATCTGAGTCGTTTCTGTCTCTTCATAAATTTTTGCAACACTTCCTTCTTCATAACTTTCTTTATCTGCAAAATATGGGGAAGCTGTACTTTTCCTTAACATATCCACTGTAACCATATTTTGTTCAATCTCCTCTAAAGTATACGCTCTTTCTAATAATTGTTTTTTCAACTTATCCATCTCTTCTCTATACCCTTGTTCTGTGGGATTCATTCTTGATGCCCTCATAGCTTGTCCTTTTATGATGTTCCTAAATATAAAATTTGGGTGCATACTCGATCTATGTAACAGAGAATTTCTGTAACAAGATTTCCTATGCACACCTGTATTGAGCAGGCCACAGGGTAATCTCTCTACATATACATCTAAGTAAGAGATGTATTCTTCTGACGCTGACATAGTAAACTTTAAATAATGAGTTAAAGAGTTTACTTGATGAAAATGTTTTTTTAATTTAAGTAAGCACTTCGAAGACATTTAACGTTATGTTTGTTAATTGTGATCTTAATTATGTGTGTTACCTGACTGGTTTGTTTGAATGCTTATATAGAGGTAATTTATAGACAATTTTTATCTTGGTCTGAAGAAGCGGATGTTGTCCGTGAAAGCGCTTACCTTATCTGAATAAACTATTTATTTTGTCTATTAGCCTGCCGTGTGGAACCACCGTGTTTTATTATATTTTGTATACTCAAATGCTATCTAGTCTCCAATTACTAGCGAGTCAGCACAAGAATTCACTGACAGAAATATTAGAAACATTTCAGAATAGCATGTTAAATCCTTAAAGGACTACATTTTTGACGAAGTTAGGCTTCTGTTCCAGATGTCTCCCAGTGTTACAAAAGGAGTTAAGTTTAGATAGAAATAAAATAAATAAATAAACCAAGCATAACATCAAAAAATATATAATCTTTGCCCTAAAAGCTCAATTTCTGATAACAATTTGAAGTGAATTACATATTAAATATCTGAATTCTCAACTCTTCCATTGTGGTACAGATTAGACATTAATTAAAATCAAACGGTGTAATAGTTTAACTGCTATTACGCCTCCTCTACATTTCCAGCCCCTTCCAATGTTTATTCTCCCCAGTCTGTATGTAGAATGGTATTTAATTCTAATCCTGTTATTCCTTACGACAAAGAAAATTATTAGTCAACAAAAAGGAAATGTGCACATGTGAAGGATGGATTCACTAGCTTGAAAAAATAACTGTACTGCAGCAGATGCATTTTTTTAAAGATATTAAAATATCAATTCATAGTCACGGTGGTGCAGCAGTTAGTGTTGTCGCCTCACAGCTAGAGGTTCCCCGGTTTGATTCTCGGCAGGAGTGCCTTCTGTGCAGAGTGTATACATACTCCCTGCAGTTGAGTGAGTTTTAAAGACATGCAGGTAGGGGTGTATATATATATATATATATATATATATATATATATATATATATATATATATGTATGTGTGTGTGTGTGTGTGTGTGTGTGTGTGTGCTTTCTGTGAAGGTTGGGTGCCGGGCTGGCAACTCAGCACAGTAAAAAAAAACTCCACTGGCAATGAATCTGCGGACCGGTGATCCGTTGTGGCAACCACTAATAGGAGAAGCCAAAAGACATTGCTATTAAAACATCAATTAATTTTCTACATTAGTACAAACACTACAAAAACAACTTGGTTGTTTTGATTAATCACAACAAGAATGAACATAAATAACTGATATTAACACCCCAAATTTGTTTCCCAACAGTCAGTTCAGCTACCTCAACACAAGCTCCACCAAAAACTCTTCACCACTGACATTTATTTGAAGAACCTTTCCTAGGTGCTTACGTTTATGATTACACATTCCCAGTGCTTGCAGACAAGATTATGAAGCAGAACCAACCAAAAGCATTCAAAAGCATTAAAGAAAAACAACAATGCGAAAAATCTACTAAAGTACAAAATATAATGCAAATATTAGAAATAAAAAGACACAGCCAATTATAAAACATTAGACCATAGCATACATCTCACTCTCTGAGAGCAAGAAATCAGGACAAAGCCAAAAATAACTGAGAGAAAGACCCCAAAATAGGGACAGATTTTAAATATTGCTCCTGTAAACTCAGATAGTTGCTAGAATAACATGTTTTGCAAGATTATGTATTTTCTCAGGGACATGAAGTCTGAAATTCAAATGTCTGCCTTTATTTATTATTATTTAGTGACTGCAATCTTCATGTTGGTATCCCACAGTTCTATTGGAGTTGGAGGGGTTACATGATTATGTATGCAAATATTATATTAATCAGCATCCCGATTTTTGTCCAGTTGTACCTACTTTTCATGGGCCTTTGTCCAGATTTTTGATGCCTCCAGGTTGAGAGGTATGAGAAACCTGTAATGCATAGTACCAACCAAATATCCTGGACACTATGTTGGCAATTTAAGCTCCCTCAATGAAACAATATGCATTCCAGCACATAAAGAATATCTCGCAACTTTGATTGTCAACAAGGAGAAGAGGGCAGGTTACGACCTAAAGCTGACTGACTGTTCATGTGAAAAAAACAGGCATCATCAATAGCAAGAAAAATGTTTTGATAAGAAAGAAAATGTTTCTTCATCAAGGTTCTAAGATCTGAGGTGGTCTAGTTTTGCTGTGGTATTTCCATGGCTTTTAGGAACAAATAAGTTTTTTTTTTTTTTTTTTTTTACTATAAAATTGCAGAATTTATATAAGTACATAAATGTGTCTTCTACTGGTTAAAGTCTTGATTCTGAATTTGGAAGATAATTTATTCCACTTAAATGGAATATCGCATAAAAGGTTTTTATCCCACTCACATCTTAATCCTGACAACTATTAATGAACAGAAACATGCAGTGCTGAAATAACTACCACATTTATAGTCCATTAATAAGCTTTCTAAAAATGTTATTACCCTATACCATTTATTACAGCTTATTAGAGGACAGTAAGAGTTATTAAAGGCTGTTGAAGGTATTTAAAAAGAAGATTATGATACATTGCTCAAAGTACTAACAAATACATTTATGATACAGTGTACAAGAACATACAGTAGATATATGAAAAATATATAAAAACTCTTACCTGCACAGTAGTAATGCTATTATTTAATATTTGATGAACTTCATACTAGCTAAAAGCCAAATATTCTACAGTACCATAATATCTTGCTAACAAAAAAATAGCAACCAGCATAAAACAGAAATTATGTATGGCACAGTGATGCAGTGGTTAACATTGTCACTACACAGCAAGAGGTTCCCCAGTTTGACTCTCGGCTGGGGTGCCTTGTGTGTGGAGTCTGCATGTCCTCCCTGCATTCATAAGGGTTTCTTCTGGATACTTTGGTTTCCTCCCACATTCCAAAGACATGCGTCTGGAGCATTTCGCCCCAGGCATCCGCTGACAATAGGTTCTGTCCTACTCGGGCTTTCCCAGTCAACAAATGTTAAATAAATGAATGATATGCTAGTGGAATACTTAACATTATATATGCATTTCCAGACAGTAATGAAACCAGAATTAGATAAAAACCAGGTAACAACTGAATGTGCCATAAAACAAAAGAAATAATATAAGGTGAAGGTTCAGATGAGAAGGCAAGAAATGTGGAAAAAGCATAAATATAGTTGGAAGTATAGAAAACTCTTGGAACAACTTTATGTCGATCAGGACTGAATGCAGGAATGGTTAAGGAGAGGTGAATTTAAACCAAAAGATGAAATGTTAACATCGGTGGCTCAGGATTGTGGACTATGTACACATTGGTTTACAAAGTCCGTTGAACATGTGCGAGGAAACAGACAAATGCAGGTTTGTAAAACAGAATTGGAAACAGTCACATATCTTGTTGCTGGGTGTGATACACTAATGCAGAAGGACTGTATACTGAAAGGCATAATAATGTGGCACGACTGATGCACTGGGGATTGTGCAAACATTACAATATTGAAGTAGCTGAGAAATCATTGAAAATGCAAGCTGCAAAGCATTTTAGAAAATGATGAAGTTTACATCACAAGGAATCATGCATTACAAACAGTTCAAAAACAGATGTGAGAAAACCAGATATAGTAGTCCATGAAAAGACAAAAGTTGCATTGATCACTAAAATTGCTATACCCAGTGACTACTACAGTGTCTTACATACACAGAGAGACAAAGTCATAAAATACCAGAATTTACAGGCAGAAAGGACAGCAACGTGGAAGAAGGATACCCAGACAGTTCCAACAGTAGTAGGCACAATGGGCCCAGAAATTGTAGTTTATTGGCCGTTTGGGCAGTTTTCCCATCTCTTTCAACTTTCTGGTTTAAAAGTCCGTGTTTGTTTCCTGCCTTTCCTGTAACTAGTCTAGTCCCAGTACAGATTTGCTGTATCCAGGACTGTTGGTAAGCTTCTGAGCAGTGCCAAAGTCTGCTCTTCAATTTTTCCCTTTGATCTGCTAGTTCTCTTGCACTTTTCTTAGCTTACTAGTCTAGCACTTTACCATACTTGTTGTAGCAATTACTGTAGCACACAAAAGTGCTACAAGCACTAAATGTTCTACAAGAAAACAGTTCCGGTACTTATTATTAATGCCCACCCCTCCAGGTGTGTCTAAAGGTCAGTTCCCTGTGCTTTCTCCTATTAACCTGGAGAACTTGGGCATCCTGAGGCAATGTAGCAACTGCCTCATGTACACTGACAACCCTCTCCTCTTACCCCCCAACACTCAGACTTGCGAGAGATGCACTTATATATCTAAATTGGAATTACAATTGTACTTAGATGCGTTACAGATACATAAATTGCAGGAGACATCAGGGGCACATTGCAGGTGCTGCAAAGAGCACTTTTGGTTAATATCAAAGAGTTTTATTTTTTGGGGATCGGGGCTGGAAACTGTAGTAACTGTACTGTAGAAGTTCTAAATGCTCTTTATAATGTGGTACATTTGAATTCTAGTTTAAGTGGGACACTGTGGAATGCACAGGAGTTTGTGGCCAAATGTCAAGTAAATTGTGGAAGTTACTGCTTAAATGTCAACAGTTGAGTCCACAAAGGGCTAAGCACTGCTTTGTCATGCATGACATTCTGCAGCAAACCTAGCTAAGCCTTTGTAAACCAGATTGAGCTGATGGAGTGGTGGCGATCTTCTTGTTAATTTTAAGATGAGCCGAATACAGAAGTAAAAGGTGCAAGTACATATAAGCACTACATAATTGAGCATTATGTAAGAAACATGGCTTAGCTCTATAGAGAGTCTGTGTAGCTTTGATTTGGTTTTAGATGCAGTATTATGCATATGTTTTCAAAGTATAATTTATTATCAGCGATGAAACCCAACAGGTTTGTTGAAGTTCATTTCCTTTATTGGTGCATTGTGTAAAGGGATTAAGGTACAACAGTCTTCTGATGGGTAGAGGTTTTGGAACTATGGCTGGATGGAACAGTGATGTTACGATGTTAGTGATATGAAATTTTGCTTCGGGAGAGCGCAACTTTGGCCTTATGGTTTACAGCTACAAGTTCAGTGAAGTTAAGCTGGATTGCTTTTTAGAGTTGACTCTGGTGATTATACTTCATGCAAGAAAGATTGCGGAGACATTGGCACATTAGGGCACTTTTGTTTCTTCATAGTGACAGACCTCATCATTTACAAAGACAGGAAAATGGAGAGGCTGTAGTACTAAGGCTTGGAGGCTCCCAGCAGTAACAGGCAGCAGCTGCAGAATGCCACTTTTCCTTCTGCCCGTTTTTGTCTTTCCTTCCAGGTAAACTTTTGACCCATTTATGAGGCTTGAAGAGAGGCTGTAGTTACTTAAGAGTCATGAGAAGCCTTTCTTGCTGAGCATATTGAAAAGAATGAGCTACAGTTTGGCTGTGATTTGTTCCATCATAGATGTATTCTGACACTTCAAGTACGGCAGTTTCTATACTATAGTTAAGCCTGAAACTTGTGTTTTGAACTTGAGAAATGGTTGCATTTATTTAGATGTTGGAAGTAGATGTGTTAATGTATTGTTTTAGAATTTTTGAAAAGGGATATGAGAGTGGGATAGTTGTTTATTGCAGCTGATGTTCATCTCCTTATGTAAGGGTAAAACCAGTGCCTTTGTCTAGATAATGAGATGGCCCTTTTAATTATCATTGAAACTGGGTAGGCAATGGCTTTTTGCTAACATTTTTTTAAGAATTCAGTAGTTAGGTTGTCATTTGAAACTGACCTAGGTTTCAGCTTATGGAAAAGTTTATTTAATAAGCATGATGCAGCTGTTTGAAGGTGCATCATGAAAAAAAAAATATCCAAATTGAGTATTAGTTTCAGTGTCATTCAGGTGAGGAAAAGGTGGAGTGGGGGTTTGCCTAGAATAATACAGTTGGTGTTTACCATTCAGGTTCAGTAATGATGTGTGTTTGTGTGTGGTTTACTTTTGGGTGTCCCCAGCAGACTATCAATAAGAGCATTACTGATGCTGTGACCTTGTTAAAAATAGCAGGTACTTTCTTTGGGGATGAGGAATGTTTCTCTTCTTGCTCTTATTTTGCTCCAGCTTTTTTAAAAACCTTTTATAGACAGGAAGCAGAAGGAATGACTGTGTGTCAAGTAGTTTCAGCTGCAATATATTTTAAGGTAGTCTTTTCCATTGTAGGCCATGAAATTGGTGTTTGTGGTTAGAATGCCTGATAAGGTTTTCATTAAAGGTGCAACACATAGTAATAGTGGTGCCTGTCCTTATATGCATATGAATAACTGGGTAATCAAGCAGTACATTTCTAGCTGTTCCATGTTATCTAGACATCATTTCATGTACTTAAACTACATGTTGATCTTTTATTCATTTTCTAGTTTCCTATAGTGCAGGAAGGAAAATAATAATAAAAATGCAGATTTGGTTACATCTTCCCACAAACCATAAAGGAATGGCATGCAGTAACTTACAGCAGGCCAACTACCAGAGGAGTATAATGCAGTCTCTTTACGTCACTTGTATATGTAAACACAAGGCATACACTGTTGGAAACACCTGATGTTCTGTCTGAAGTGTGATTCTCAAACCATCTGGAAGTAAATCGCTGATTGATAAGTATATTTCTTAGCATTTTAACCTTTCAGAGTTTGGCATTGTCTTCATTTTGCCTGACTGAATTATTTTATATATTTTCTGGCATTGTTTTCTGTTTCTCATATGTCCTGAAACTGTTTTTCCCCTCCCTACCACCCTATTCTTGTGATGGTGTTACGGTTGGTGGTTATGCAGTTGCCCACCCCTACTGTAAATTTGATCTGTGACACCCCTCC
The DNA here is from genome assembly GCF_019279795.1 of Protopterus annectens. Lineage (NCBI taxonomy): Eukaryota > Metazoa > Chordata > Ceratodontiformes > Protopteridae > Protopterus > Protopterus annectens. The sequence goes on along the minus strand of NC_056730.1, from coordinate 158,764,366 downwards.
CAGTCTAGTTTTCACTCTACTTAATAAAGAGAGAACATCCGAAAAGGCCAACCCACTTAGGTTCTTAACCTTGAATTTTTCTTCTGTTTCTCCTTCCTCTCTCCTTGCACTTTACTAACAAAAAAATTGCACTTTATTTTGCTTTTGCCTCTTCTTAAAAGTACTCAATTATATTTATTATTCTGCATTTATTACTGCTTGGTAGTAGCCTGATTAAATTGTAACTGTCGTTCTAAGCCTTTTGGCTTAAGCACTTGGGCTTCAGACCAGTTGTTTTACATTAAGAAGGTTTGCGGTCTGCACTGCTGTGGCAGGACAGGTAGCTTACATTCTTCTAAGTTGGGAATTGCTGACTGAAGGCTCAGTGTCGGTTATTCTAAAAGTGTATTAGTTCTGGTTTAAGCACTTGGGCTTCAGACCAGTTATTTTACATTAAGAAGGTTTGTGGTCTGCACTCTTGTGAGAGGAGAGGCTATTTTCTGCCCTTCTGAGCTGGGAATTTCTGGTTAAAGGCTTATTGTGCGCCTGCTTATTTTAACTATTTCTTTCTGAAATTGGTGCGCCTTGTTTGCTGTAGCAGAGACTAGATTCAGGCCTGCTGAATCTAGCTTCGTTTGTATAACTTGAGCACTAATCCAGGCAATCTTTTTTGGAGAAGGTTCCCCTGCACCCTAGTGGCAGGAGTGTGCAGTTAGAACTTGTCTGATTGATGACTGCTGGAACAGAGGTCAGTTTTGAGCTTTTTTACTGGTTAATTGGGTAATTTGTTTAAATCAGTTTGCTTGTTTTCTATTGTTATATTAAAAAATTGCACTTTATTCATCTGCTTTTACTGTATTTGTTTCTTCCTACTTTATTTTGCTTTTTTTGCCTGTTCTTAAAAGTACTTAATTGCATTTATTCTGCTGCATTTACTACTGCTTGTTTGTAGCCTGATTAAATTGTAACTGTTATTCTAAGCCTTTGGTTTAAGCACTTGGGCTTCTGACCAGTTGTTTTACATTAAGAAGGTTTGTGGTTTGCACTGTTGTGCCAGGACAGGTAGCTTACATCCTTCTAAGTTGGGAGTTGCTGATTGAAGGCTTAGTGTCTGTTATTCTAAAAGTGTATTAGTTCTGGTTTAAGCACTTGACCTTCGGGCCAGTTATTTTACACTAAGAAGGTGTGGTCTGCACTCTTGTGAGAGGAGAGGGTAGATTCTGCCCTTCTGAGTTGGGAGTTTCTGGTTAAAGTCTTACTGTGCCTGCTTATTTGAACTGTTTCTTTCTGAAATTGGTACACCTTCTCTGCTGTAGCACAGACTAAATTCAGACCTGCTGAATCTAGCTTTGTTTGTATAACTTGAGCACTAATCCAGGCCATCTTTTTTTGGAGAAGGTTTCCCTGCACCCTAGTGGCAGGAGTGTGCAGTTAGTACTTGTATGATCGAAGACTGCTGGAACGGGGCTCAGTTTTTAGCATTTTTATTGGTTAATTGGTTTAAATCAGTTTGCTCATTTTCTACTGTTATATTAAAAAAATACACTTTATGCATCGCCACTTAGCTAGGGTTAAACTATTTCTGGCACCATAAAGTCTGCTCTTCAAATTTTCCCTTAGAACTAACCAGTTTTTTACTTTTAGCATTCAAATCTGTTTCTTTGAGCTCAGCACTTGTTCAGAACTCATTGTAAGCACTAATTACACTACAAATTACTACAGCACTCAACTTTCCTCACTTGTCTAGAGGAAAACAGTTTTTAGTACTTAATAAATAAGCACCTATCCAGGCATGTCTAAGGATCAGCTCCCGGTGTTTTCTCCTGTCTACCTGATGAATCTGGGTATCTTGGGGCAATGCAGTAATTGCCTCATGTACACAGACAACCCTCTTCTACCATCCAACACTACAACCTGTGACAGATGCACTTATATAGCCAAACTGGAAGCAAAGCTCTCTTCACCCAAGACTAGACTAGACAGTCAAGATGAGAAGGTAAACACTTGCACCACACCACATAGTCCCTCAAAACATACACCACCAAAACACATACCTACATTCACGGAGGCTCTTAATAAAAATCTGCCCAAGCAACAGAGATCTCCAAAACAGAAATGCAAGCAACCCCCCCCCCCAATACAACCCAAATGACACGTAGCCCACAAACTCAGTGTGCCACTCAACCACAGTCAATAATGCTTAACAATGTACCCAACACTCTAGTCATAGGTGATTCTATAGTCAAGCACACTGATGTTCCACTCACCAGGCTAAACAAAGAGAAAGTTACTGTCAGCTGCATGTCAGGTGCCAGGATACGCCACATAAAGCATGCACTCAGGTCACTCCACAACAAGTACAAATATGACTCTGTCATTGTCCATGTTAGTGTGAATGACCTGAGATGTATCTCCCTGGACTACATGAAAAGAGACATGGAGGAGCTCTCCAATCTTGCAGCCCAGGCAGGTATGACCCTAGCCCTGAGTAGCATCATGCCATCACCCAGAATGATACCACAGTACAAGGACATAATGATTGACTTCAACAAATGGCTAAGGTTCTGGTGTCATTCTAAGGGGATCTAGTATCTGTCTGCCTGGGATGACATGATCGACAGACCACAATGCTTTTCCAGTCGCATATTGCCTGCTCAGAGGAGATCTCTGCCTAACATACAAAGCTATGTCAAACCCAGAGCTACACTTAACGAAATCCCAATCCCTCTGAGCTACACGCTCTAGGGACCTAAACCTTGTCACCACAATAAACAGAACATGCTGGAAGGATAGATTCCTGTCCCAGAGACTTCCCACACCCTGGAACAAACTACCTATCTATATCAAACAAAGCTCCTCATTAGCACTCTTCAAGAAAAATCTTGATGACTGGATGGGAAATAGGAAATTCACCCCAGAGATCACTTCTGTGGCTCTGCTCGACAGGGCCACAGGAAAATAATTTTCCTGGGTGGCAAAAATCAGGGTACCTTTTTAGCTAGACTTATATAGGCCCTAGGGCCAATAGCCTAGTACCTACCTATGAACTAATTTCATGAACTTTAATCATAATTTGACTTAGGAATGGGGTCCATTCCTGCCATAATATTAGACACCCAAAAGAGTTGGAGAAATTAAAACAATGAAATATTCCTTATTGCCTTAACATTCTATACAGTATGTTACCAAACGCTTCCTTACTTTAAAAACATTAATAAAATAATCCCTTCCTTTTTACTACTACAGTCTTGGTGGCATCCAACTAACCCCCAGCCCCACACACCAACCACCATCCCATAAATCTGCATACATTTCAAAATACTCTCCAATGGTACATAAACATAACTAGTATCAATAACAAACAGCCACAGTCTGAAGCATTAACAAAGTAACACAACCCTAAAATAACAACAGGTACTGAACTTTGGCTAAAAGACAAAATTTGGGTTACTACAAACATTTATCAAATATTAACTGATAAATAAAACGAACTAAATGAGGTGGAGTGTTCTAGCATTCACAATGAGTGGCTCAAACGTCTCACCTTAATTAACAGCAAAAAATAATATTTCCTCTGATGGCGACCCCCAAACAGCTAATACTATTAAGAGGCCATGCCAAAATACTTACTTGTACTGTTTAAATCCCACCATCCTCTCCAATAAGCCTCATAGAAAATTACCTTAAATAAAATATTCAGTCTCTTAAAATACATCCAACTAATTATTCTCAGGGACGTAAATAAAGACTAGAAAGGACCAACAGAAAAAGCATAACTGGAACAATACTCAGATCTCAGTAACCTAACTCAAAAAGTTACAGGACGCACCAGGCTAAACACTGCAACTGCATGACAAATACAATCTTAGTTGTCAAACTAAAAAATAATACACATAAAGTAATTATTATTTATCTTCTTTGTATTGTTTCTAAACTTTGTTTTATGTACTTCGTACCTCCAGGTGGAGACTGAAGTTAGTCCTTGGCTGTAGTTCACTACAAAGCTATGAAGGAATTGATATCTCCTTACTGAAGACAGTTTAAAAAATTAAGCAATACTAGCTGCCTGGAGGTCATGCTGAAACATCATGGAGAATATAAAAGCTGTTGCAAGTGGGCATAACTGAACCAGGTGCAAATCTGGCCAGTGCTTCTGTGCCAATACAAGTCTGATGGATTGTGGTAAAAAGCTGTGGAATTCAGAAAACTGAACAATGCTGCCACTGCTTGCAGCTGCTGCTCCTGCTCCAGATATCACTGCCATCATGGAAAATTATCTTCAGTTATTAAACAGCATCATTTGATCCTGGCTTGATAAATGCCTTTTTCACCACTCTGATAGCAGAGGACAGTAAAGCTGAATTTGTATTCACTCAAGATGGCAGACAATATACTTTTCTATTGTTGCCTTAAAGTATTTGCACAGTCCAACTTTATGATAAATACATAACTTTCATATGCTTTTTATTCCATCCATCTTATCCAGATGTTTTTGTTAGAATCACCAGATACTGGAACTCCTATGTGGTATCATGACAACAGCCACTTGAGGACAGAGGCCCTAGATCTAGAAATCAAATCAAGCTTGTAGGGCTTAGAAAAGGTATGCAATGTCGACAATGTTTCAGCAGTGCAAATATCATCTATAGAAGAATTCTTAAAGAATGCAGTAGATGTAGCTACAGAACATGTGGAATGAGCCTAGGGTTTAATTGAGAGAGTCTCACTGTGACTTTAAAACAAAAAAGAGCTACTAAGAGTTTGTCATCTGGACAGAGTTATGCTGGAGATTCCCTTATCCAGCTTATTTGGAGTGAAAGAAACAAGTGAAAGTTATGTCCTTCACTGTACTGAAAATAAAATCTTAGTTGCCTGAGAACATGCAAGGTATGAAGGGTATATTCCCCTTTGTCACAATAAGTAGGAAAGAATACTGGAAGGTTGATAGATGACTCAAGCTGGATTTCGATACCACCTTGGTTCTGAGGTTAGCCCAGTCCTTATGAAAAATAACATGTGGCTTGAGAGATGACAGGGCTTGCAGTCAGAAATTCTTCATGCCAAAGTAATGGTCGCAAAGAACAGGGTTTTACAAAAAAGGCATTTCAAGGTTGCAGGGGAGGCTTGCTCAAAGGGAGGTTGAGTTAACGCTTCCAGCACCAGGGTTGCCAGACGTCCCTATTTGGGCAGGACTGTCCCGAGATCATCAGCCTGATCCTGAGTCCCGCCCTGCCGGTTTAAATCCCGGGCAGCCTCCGCTTTGTTTTTTTGTTTTTTTTTGATTGGCCCGTATGTTTTCCACATCTTTAATGCGGAACATCACAGTTCCGCATTAAACAGAAGTAGCTCCGTGTTTAGCGATTTTTGATTGGCCCGTATACGGGCCAATCAAAACAATACAAAACAGAGCTACTTCTGTTTAACGCGGAACTCTGATGTTCCGCATTAAAGATGTGGAAGACCTTTTATTTTTTTTTTTTAGTCTTCACTTACAGTGAAATACCTTTTTTTTTTACTCCCTACCTGGCCAGTCAGAAATCTGGCAACCCTGCCCAGCACTAACTTCAAGTCCCAAGGAAGGCAGGCCATTTGACTGTTGGCCTTAACAAAAAACTTGTCAAGAAAGCCCTACACAGTTTATTCAAAGTCAGCAAACAAGAATCTGGCAGAGGAAGAAAACTGGAAAATGAAGCAAACTACACTTAAATAATTGGAAAGCTGGGAACCTCATCAAATAAGATCACTAGAAACTGCAAAACGTCAGGAACTGAGGCCTTTCAGGGTTGATCTGATGATGTGTTTCCGGTACAGCAAAATGCTTCAAGTAACTGAGGGAGACTTTCAGAGTGGAATCTTTCTGAGATGCAGATAATATTCTAATGATGTCTTGAGACAAAAAGAGGGCTCACAGCCATCATTGGAACTGGAGAAGCCAAGGCATTAGTTTTAGGTTATGGAGATCAGTATGAAGCTTCCTGGATAGATGGAAGAGAAGACCTGGAGTGAGATCCAAAAGCAAATGTGTCTTTCTGAGAGTAGGCCATAGCAGAGGGAAATAACTTTGGGCCAGAAAGGGACAAGCAAAATGACTGTTGCTCTGCACTAGATGAATTTCTGTAATTTTGGAATCAGGGGGATTTAGAGGAAACCTGTATAGAATCCCAGAAGGCCACTACTCAACTAGAGCTTCTTTTGTAGACTGTCCCGCTTGGGGAATCAAGGCAAAGCAGGCACTGCACTTGATGCTGTCTGGAAATGGTTGAAAATAGTCTGAGCCACCACAGGATTGATAAACCACTTACTTATAAGGCATGAGTATCATTCTGTAGTGTGCCTCTGCAATGCAGATGGATTTTCCAGGAATGTGCATTGGTATTAGAACGCAGTGCAAACTCATTGCCCATTGCTACACTCTCACTGCTTCCAAACACAAAGGTAGAACCTGGTCCTTCTCGGCTTGTTTATATCACATACCACCATCACGTTGTCAATACGAATGGCAATCACATTGAGAAGGAGAAATTTTGGAAGCTCCTTCAATGCTAGAAGAACCACGCTCATCTCCAATATGTTGATATGAAGGTTTGTCTTGTGAGAATTCCAAATACCCTGGACCATCCTCCCTGAAAATGCCCCCACCTCCATCCCAAGAAAAAGGCTTCCATGGTATTCAGTGCCTCTGGAACTCTGGAGGAGGGAACATAAAGGAGCCCCCTCACCATGTGAATGAATGAAGAAGAGATCCACCAAAGGAACTACCCACACACAGACTGCTTTTAAAAAGTCTCTTCTCCCTTATCATCCATTTTTAAAAAGGACACCAAGGAACTAAAAGAAGAAAAAAAGCAGTTTTTACATAACACTAAAAAACAAAAACTCATTAGTCACTAAAGTAGAGAAGTACAATTGATTTCCCTACCAACTAAATAGAAATTTTCAACACACTCTTGAAGGTAGAGGAGTTGAAAGTGGGTCCCATGAAGGTTAATGATTTAGTAATTTTAACAACAGAACAAAAGATCAATGTCGAAGTGGTGCAGATAAACAACATTATTACAGAGAAAAATCTACACAATAGTACATATTTTGAGACAGGCAGTGGAGCATTTAGCTTCTTGAAGATGATCATATCCTAGCATGATGGTGGCAAATGAGATCTGAGGGAAAGTGGCTAGACAGGGCAAGTGTACGTGAATAACAAAGGTTTTTGGAGCTCAAGACGGGAGGCACTTCCTATGCTGGCATGGATCCGACAAACTGCTGAAAAAAAAAAAAACACACAGACCAGACTGGACTAATGTAATGAAAAGGATATAGTCTGCGATTGAGACAAATTAAGAGGGGTATCCCCCACTGCATTTCTGTTAATGGTTCCAAGGCAACAGAATGAAGACTTCTTATGTAGCTTTCTAGATACGCCAACAATGTTCCATCAAGAGTACCAATCTGACATAATGAATGTTCTCATGCTCTTCAGGTTTAAACTACTGGATAGCTTTCAGATAGACAAAAACTTCATCTGCAAAGCTTTAGGAGCTAGCTTCCCATACAGTGTCAGCCACATAGCAGCCAAGCACACTACAGAGACATTACTGCTCCTTTCTAGCTAGTAGAAGACATCAGGGTCAAGCTAAGACAGTCTCCCTTCTGACTTAGCATTGTTCATTTTGTTATACCAATAGAACAGTGAACCTGACAGACCTTAAACGATTACCCTACACATTTCCCTTAGGAAAAGGACAGGCATAAACATCACAAAAATGCAGACATAACATTGCTTTTGACAAATCGTGGGCAAAAGGAGATGAAAAGATTCAGTACAAATGCTGGTTATTCTTTTTAAGTTATTTCCTACAAAGTTCTCCTGAAACCTTCAACCCACAAGGCTTTCTTTAGGGGTTAGTACTTTTGGAACTTCTTTGAGGACACACACCCATCAAATGGATATGTCGCCAAATCAGCTTCTTCAAAACAACATCTTTCTAGCTCTATACCTCATTTTGTTTTACTGATTTAAACATGTCCTCAATCAAGAGTACACCAAGCTTCATATTTCAGCCAGGGGTCTGTATCTAATTAGATCTTAGTTCAATGGGAACGCATGATATGTCAATATACTTCTGTGCCTGCAGTATCAGCTACATGTAAAAATTTCAAGTTACACCAGTTCTTGTATCTTCCCATAGGTTTAACAGCAAACCCCTCAATTTCAGGTAGATGCTGTACCTTTTTTTTTTCCTCTGCCCACATATTGTATGGCTTTCCTTTACTAGCTCAGGCTATTACTTCATTGAAGCACTTTGGCTGCTATACTGAATTAGTACCAAACTCTTCTTTACTCATTTTGGAAACTCCAGCTTACTTTTTTTTTCCTTATCATTTCCTCAACTCTCCCTCTCTCTCTCTCCCCATCACTGTCATTTCTTTTGAAGTATTGATCCTCTGTTTTATTCTTTACTTTATGCAGCCTAGAATGATACACTCTTACACAGATAACCACAACTTCATCATGGACAATGACATTTCACAGTCCTCTCCAATATGCAAGGTTAGCCTTAATGTAGTATACAACAAGTCTCTCATTTCAAACCTTCCCTTTGTGGTGTGAAATTGTTTCCATAATGCTCTCCAAAATGTATTCAAACGTTCAACCTCACGTAATGCTCTCTTTGATGCAAGCAGTGTAGAAATATGTTCTCCCACTGCTATACACCTTATGGTCCCTTTAAGAGCAGACATATTATCAATCAAAACCCAAGGAGTTAAAAAACAGATTACTAAACAATGGAAAAGTGAATCCACTCCTTCATTTGCTGAACATATAAAAATATATGTATAAATATCACCACTGCAGTTCTCCACAAAAATTAGCAATGATTAAAATGAGAATAAGCAGATCTCTGATCTTGTTGGATCAAGTTAAACTCATTATTAGACAAATATTAATGTGTATTCCATAATTTCGACAATTTGCTGTTCTGGATGACAGTTTAGTAGTCTGGTGTAGGCATACTTGTATACAGTTACTTTGTTGTTCCTAAAGTTTCTGTTTGTCATCATGTGAAATTCAATAAAATATTAAAAAAATATATATGAGGAAGAGTTGGGTCCTGACCAAACACATGCAGATATGGACTGCAGCCATAACCATTTTGCATGATACTTTTTGCCATAAGACCATTACTAATGCCATTTCTTTGTCACATCTGCTACTAGTTTTTACTTTTAACATTATTTTTGTTAGCTTCAGATTGTGTCATTTAAGTACCCTGCTGCCCCCAGTGACTATAAATCCATAGAAGTCAAAGTTTCATATTGAAGTTTTCTAAAGTATCTTTAATTACATCAATGCTGAATTCTCTATCACTGTTACCAAATTACAAATGAAAGACTGAAGAAAATGGCGTTGGATGCATCTTATATACCCCTGGTGCACTGACGTCAGGGAAGAAGCGACAGCAACCGACGCCGGACCAAGACTTTGGAACTTGGGCCGACTGCGGGACCGCCTGACGGCAGGATAACCCAAGAGTGATGACTGCAGCAGTGCAACACAATGAACATCTGTTGTTACACGACTTATCTCCATCATATTTGCTTTCTTTCTCATTTCTGTCAGACTTCTCAACTAATCTTTATTTTTCCTTGATACAGATTATCCATCTCACAAGCCAGTCTGTACACACACTGAATTCTTCAGTAAACTAACCCTTATCTGTGATGACAGAATTTAACTTGTTCTGTGCACAGACATCACTTTAATGATAAGGCTCATCATCTTATTAGTCTGTCCCATCAGACCCCTTATAATAACACAAAATTCTATCATACACTGATTCATGACACTCAAATTCAAAATCACAGTTTATGGCTTGATTGTACAAATTCAATAACTTAAGCTTTGCCAGACTCTGCTGATCCCTGTCACTTGTGAAGAAACAACTAGATGTGAAACTTTTGTCTCACAAACTGTTTTATTCTTTTTTCCCCCACTTCTAAATTCAACACTATCGGAGCTTTCCAACTGCAACATGGAAAAATGTGGAATGCTGAAGCCTTTCGGGCCTCTTGGAAACTTCACTGGGAAATTAAGGCGTCAATCAAAGTTCTGGATTCATAACTTGTAGTTCACAGGAAAATTACCCTGAAGTGAGATGTTACCAGGTAGCTGCAGATGAACCATATCTCAAACAAAAGATATATCAAATTATTTTCAATTACTTTTGATACCAATGAACATCTGATATATCAGAATGAGAAAGAAACCAGTTGCATATAGGCAGCTCCATCAGCATGTACTACAGACTGCACCACTGTGAAAGATGCCAGATCACATCACAAGTATAGTCTATATAGATATATAGCTAAAGGTGTAAACCCTTAAAGCAATACACTATATATTGCATTAATCAGTAGACAAATAAATAAAAGGGAAGTCTGGATTTTGTAGTGCAAAGGATTAAAGGGTAATGCTGCATTTCAGTTTAAATATCTCTTGTAGTTCAAAAAGCCATAATTGTCATTTTTATATAATACAAGTTCAAAAATGACAACTTGAGGTACTCTTTCTATGGTTATGCTCAGTTTTCATGCTGAACAATTACAAATCACCTCAGACACACACATGCAATAAGAAAGACAACACCAGCTGGACTGGAGAGGAAACCATTGACTGACCTTTGGACATGCTAGAGTAATACATATATATATATATATATATATATATATATATATATATATTTATATGTGTGTGTGTGTGTGTGTGTGTGTGTGTGTGTATATATATATATATATATATATATATATATATATATATATATATATATACATTTATATACATACATATATAGATATATGGATCCCCTTCAGAAGACCGAAAGCTCAAAAGACTGAAAATCAAAATATCTAAAACTCAAAATATCAAAAATAGAATTTGCCCTTTCTCCAGTGTTGTGCGATCTTGGAGTTGGTGTGTGTGTGTGTGTGTATATGTATATATATATATATATATATGTGTGTGTGTGTGTGTGTGTGTGTGTGTGTGTGTATATATATATATATATATATATATATATATATATATATATATACACACATACAGAGACGGATAACTGGTGCCAGAACCATGGCCTAAAGCTAAATGCCAAAAAGTGCATAGTCATCCCCTTTGGGAAAAACAAAGTGCCCACAAATTACCACATAGGTGGTAATCCATTAAGCATGGAAGAAGTAATTAGGGATTTGGGGACCCAAGTGGATAGCAATCTTTCCTTTGACAATCACGTTGTCAGAGTGGTTAGAAACACCTTCTATATAGCCCACCTCATCACAAAAGGGTTCACATCTAGATCAAGAGAGGTCATTGTGCCCCTCTACTCATCAGGCCCATAATAGAATACAATGCCCCATTTGGGATGTACCTTACCCGACACCTGCAGCAACTGGAAAGACCACAAAAGTACCCCACCAGGAGGATCAAGGGACTCAAACAGATGACCTATGCTGCCTAGTTAAAGAAACTCCAGCTATACTCAGTTGCATACCGCCTACTCAGAGGCGACCTGTGCCGGACGTATAAAGCCATGTCAAATCCAGATTTAATGGACATGCTCCACCTCAGAAAATCCAAATCCCTTAGAGCTACGCGCTCGAGGGACTTAAACCTCAGCACAGAAATTAATAGAACATGCTGGAGGGACAGATTTATAACCCAGAGGCTCCCATCACTCTGGAATAGAATCTCAGTCCATGTCAGACAGAGCCCCTCACTGCTTCTCTTCAAGAGAAGTCTTGACGAGTGGATGGGAGATCGTAGGTTTACCCGGGGGATCACTTCTGCGTCACTGCTCGACAGAGGCACAGTAAACTAACCTTAAAAGGGCATAGTAAACTCATTTAAAAGGGTGGTGAAAGCCAAACACACTCTGGCTAGGCTTGTAAATGCCCTAGGGCAGATAGCCTAGTATCAACCTATGAACTAAATATCCAGATTTAGTGGATGAGTAATTCCTTTGGCTACTGCTACAACAAGGATCTGTGCTATTGCTATTTATTGGCATATTCTGTACAATGTATGAAATACATTATGTGAAGCTCAAGTATTTTGTACAAGAAGTAGAAAATACTTTTGCTTGATTTGTCACCAGTGACATAATGACTACTCCATGCCCTATTAAGTTTTTCCCTGTATTCTTCCACAGGATATCTTTATTTATTTATTTTATTTTATTTTACATTTGTTGACCGGGTTAGTCCAACTGGATACATATCCATTTTCAGTGGAGACCCGGGGAGAAAAGCTCCAAAGCACAGAGGTACATAAAAAATATAAAATATAAAAATATAGTGACATAAGCTAGGAAATTGAGACAGGCAACATTAAAAATACAAAAATATAACAGTAGGTAAAAAGAAAAATTCAATTAGTGATATAAGTTAGTAAAGATGAGTAATTAGGGCTTAATAGTGGACCCTTATGAACCCTAATCAGCCTAAGACCATTCTTTATGGGAAACACACTTGAAATTCAACAAAAGTGTGGGATTTGTGCTCATGCACAAATATTCTACATTCTGGTTTTAATATGAACACATCCTTAGAGGCATAAAGATGAATGTATGAAGTAAGATATTACCCAAGCCACACCACCACGTTAAGTGAGTTAACTACAAGACAGGTCATGAGGACCAATGCCATATATCCATGCTATCCAAGGTACCATTAAAGTTTATTATTATATTATTTATGCTTTACCACCAGCAAGCAAGTAGCTTTCCTGTTTTTGTATGTCTAATAATAAAGTCAGCTGAAGTAAACAGAACATATAAATGAATATGGTAATGAACACAGTAGGGCTCTAAAATAACTTGTTTTTTTACATTTCAGAGTGAGCAAAACATAAATATGTACCAAATCAATTAAATGGCTATCAGCAGCATTAAAATACTTAGCTGGAGAAAAGGTGCATCTATTTACAGATGGGATTTTTTAAAAATCTTTTGTCTTCACATACTCCACCAGCAGCAGAGATTTTGTTACAGGTTTTAGGGTCAACACTAAATGGTTTGTGATGCAAAGTTATAGAAAAAAAAAAAAACTAAATGCCATAGTCTGACAAAGTCTACAAAAATGTTGCACTTCTGACTCCAGATCCAGGGTGGGGGAATCTAATTTAATTTATTTATCGTTTCTTGACTGGGTTAGTCCCACTATATTAGTGGCCACTTTTCTGTGTGTGTGTGGGGCAGAGGGTGATATTTATACTGTTAGGGGAAATTTGGCCAGGACATCAGGGAATTTCCCTTACACTTTTCGATAGGTGCCGTGGGATCTTTTATATCCAGCTGAGCTACCACCAACTCAAACAGATGGGATCACCATTTAACATCTGATTCAAAGGATGGCACACTCAAAAGTGCCTAGAAAAAAATAATAATACAAGCTAAATGTTTCATCAACAAACTGCAAAAGCAACAAAAGCCTTTGTGTTTTTTTCAAATGGTCCCCAGAAAGGTAATTTACTTTACATACTACTTGTCTAACCATACATACAGAGAAGATGAACAGCCCTCCTGTACCAGGATGAACCCAATAGGAGAGCAGGATTATTTAAGAGTGAAATTTTTCTAATACCACTATCATGTGCTGTATGCACTAAGATGCTAATAATAACATAAAACAAAGGAAAATATATTTAAAAAAGTTCCAGCTGTGTGAGTCAACCTATTACTAATAATCATAGGACACATGTACAGAAAACAACAAATGCGCACAAATAGGATATATGATCAAAGCTTTATTTTGAAGTTTCCGATAATCTATTTACGGCACTATATTTACAAATAGACAAAACAAACTGCATATTTAGTTTTCTACCCTGGACTCTCCATTTTCAGTATGTAAAATCATAACTATCATGTCTCTCAATTAATTAACAGCATATTCTCTACTGACACAGTAAGACCCAGCAGGGAATCGGTAAGGCACTGTGCTCTGAACCATAATGACTATGTGACAGATCTAGCTTAATCTCCCGGGAAGCAACATGTTAATAGGCATTCTTCAAACTAATTATATGAAATGGTTCACCACTATCCTCTTGCTTCACATTCTTTTTTTTTATTAACTGCCCTATTTTTGACTTCAAACTAAATTATTACATTTAACAAGGCTAAATCTTCAAACAGTTGCATTAAATAATTTCTTTATTTTTAAGCATTGGTACATCTAATAACATTTACTGATCCTGTCGGTTCTTCAAAATGAATTTTTTTTGTAAACTGCTGACATTTCAGTCTATATTCCTTAATATGTCTAAGATTTCTTAAACTTAGAATATGCTTATTTAGTCATTTATTATACTTTTTAATCAGGTCAAGTCCTTTTGCACAGTGTCCCTTAGAAGAGAAGATGTAAGGATAAATACTTCCACACCCCTCACATAAGAGAAGTCTCTTCCTTCTCACGATTTAAAGCACAACTCGAAAGACACCTCCAATTAAAAAACTGACTACAAGTGCTTATCTACTAGACACAACGTAACTCCTTCCTCACCTGTATCACTTCTGCTTTGACCCTGTTCTCACTTGCTGCTTCCTTCTCATATTTACTACTACAATTAATTCACATTTGTTTTTCTACTTTGTTAACAATATTCACATGCTGTTTCAATTGTCTATAGGATTACCTACCTTCTGTGTTTACTCTGTGTTTGTGAATTTGATCTGTTTTATTTTTTTGTGAATTTCTTCACCTGGGCTGTGCCTGCAAATGGTCTGTTGTGATCAGTCCACTACCCAGGTCAACTAACTAAACAAATAAATGGAAAGAAGACAAGGAGGGAAAGCATTATGTGCATGAACACCATCTGAGTAAAACTTAAATTTATATTTGTAAAGTTAAAGATTTAATTAAGGGGATGTGGGTGTGTTTTCTGTATGTATTTATGTATTATAAGTATTAAACAGACAGTTGAAGATTTAAGTATCTCCTAAGCAAGCAGAAGCTAGCTACATAACTACCTTCTTTATCTACATTATCTGTCCAGAATGCCATGCTGTGAAATACATTACATCTATAGCATCATAAAAAAGTATTCTTCTTAACTTTACACTATATCTACACTGAATGGGAAATGTATACAAAATGATAATTAAAATCGTTTGCCTTTTCGGCTTTTCGGTTAGAATTCGCCACAGCGGAACTCCGGTCCGCTAATGATTGGCAGCAGATTTTTATGGTGCCGAGTTGCCAGCTTGACGCCCAACCTTCAGCGAAGACATGCCCATTCACGCATGCCTTTCGGAGGCCACTTGACTATTAATTGTTTTTATTTATTTAACATTTGTTAACCTGAAAAGTCCGACTTAGAACTAAGCCAATTTTCAGCAGAAGCCCTGGAAGAAAAGCTTCAGATGCATGTCTTTGAAACGTGGGAGGAGACCGGTGCACCCAGGGGAAACCCACAAGAAGGGAGGACATGCAGACTCCACACAGAAGGCACCCCAGCCGAGAATCGAACCAGAGAACCTCTTGCTGTGAGGCAACAATGCTATCGCTGCACCATTATTATTAAAATATTTGTAAATCAAGCAATACACACATAAATTAATTATTTTCTTTATTTTTTCACCTTGCTAAGCGGGACTTTTAATTATTACTGAGGAAAAAAATAAGATGGCAAGTCCTTGCAACTGCTGCAGTTACTTTTGCTGTTGACTTTTTATACATTATTTGTATTTACTTTTTTTAAATTGTAATCAAACTACATAAAACACTGCCACATGAATACACAGCAAATTTAATTTAAAAAAGCTAAGTTCTCTTAACAGTAATTAAAAATATAAATTTTGTCCCACCTCCTAAAATGTCATATTACAGGTTCATATTAAAGAGGTCAAGTTTTATGTGCCCTCATAAAGCCAAACAAAGATGACTAGTCCTGATGACACACGTAGCAGATTCCAATGGACATGCTCCACCTCAGAAAATCCAAATCCCTTAGAGCTACGCGCTCGAGGGACTTAAACCTCAGCACAGAAATTAATAGAACATGCTGGAGGGACAGATTTATAACCCAGAGGCTCCCATCACTCTGGAATAGAATCTCAGTCCATGTCAGACAGAGCCCCTCACTGCTTCTCTTCAAGAGAAGTCTTGACGAGTGGATGGGAGATCGTAGGTTTACCCGGGGGATCACTTCTGCGTCACTGCTCGACAGAGGCACAGTAAACTAACCTTAAAAGGGCATAGTAAACTCATTTAAAAGGGTGGTGAAAGCCAAACACACTCTGGCTAGGCTTGTAAATGCCCTAGGGCAGATAGCCTAGTATCAACCTATGAACTAAATATCCAGATTTAGTGGATGAGTAATTCCTTTGGCTACTGCTACAACAAGGATCTGTGCTATTGCTATTTATTGGCATATTCTGTACAATGTATGAAATACATTATGTGAAGCTCAAGTATTTTGTACAAGAAGTAGAAAATACTTTTGCTTGATTTGTCACCAGTGACATAATGACTACTCCATGCCCTATTAAGTTTTTCCCTGTATTCTTCCACAGGATATCTTTATTTATTTATTTTATTTTATTTTACATTTGTTGACCGGGTTAGTCCAACTGGATACATATCCATTTTCAGTGGAGACCGGGAGAAAACTCCAAAGCACAGAGGTACATAAAAATATAAAATATAAAAATATAGTGACATAAGCTAGGAAATTGAGACAGGCAACATTAAAAATACAAAAATATAACAGTAGGTAAAAAGAAAAATTCAATTAGTGATATAAGTTAGTAAAGATGAGTAATTAGGGCTTAATAGTGGACCCTTATGAACCCTAATCAGCCTAAGACCATTCTTTATGGGAAACACACTTGAAATTCAACAAAAGTGTGGGATTTGTGCTCATGCACAAATATTCTACATTCTGGTTTTAATATGAACACATCCTTAGAGGCATAAAGATGAATGTATGAAGTAAGATATTACCCAAGCCACACCACCACGTTAAGTGAGTTAACTACAAGACAGGTCATGAGGACCAATGCCATATATCCATGCTATCCAAGGTACCATTAAAGTTTATTATTATATTATTTATGCTTTACCACCAGCAAGCAAGTAGCTTTCCTGTTTTTGTATGTCTAATAATAAAGTCAGCTGAAGTAAACAGAACATATAAATGAATATGGTAATGAACACAGTAGGGCTCTAAAATAACTTGTTTTTTTACATTTCAGAGTGAGCAAAACATAAATATGTACCAAATCAATTAAATGGCTATCAGCAGCATTAAAATACTTAGCTGGAGAAAAGGTGCATCTATTTACAGATGGGATTTTTTAAAAATCTTTTGTCTTCACATACTCCACCAGCAGCAGAGATTTTGTTACAGGTTTTAGGGTCAACACTAAATGGTTTGTGATGCAAAGTTATAGAAAAAAAAAAAACTAAATGCCATAGTCTGACAAAGTCTACAAAAATGTTGCACTTCTGACTCCAGATCCAGGGTGGGGGAATCTAATTTAATTTATTTATCGTTTCTTGACTGGGTTAGTCCCACTATATTAGTGGCCACTTTTCTGTGTGTGTGTGGGGCAGAGGGTGATATTTATACTGTTAGGGGAAATTTGGCCAGGACATCAGGGAATTTCCCTTACACTTTTCGATAGGTGCCGTGGGATCTTTTATATCCAGCTGAGCTACCACCAACTCAAACAGATGGGATCACCATTTAACATCTGATTCAAAGGATGGCACACTCAAAAGTGCCTAGAAAAAAATAATAATACAAGCTAAATGTTTCATCAACAAACTGCAAAAGCAACAAAAGCCTTTGTGTTTTTTTCAAATGGTCCCCAGAAAGGTAATTTACTTTACATACTACTTGTCTAACCATACATACAGAGAAGATGAACAGCCCTCCTGTACCAGGATGAACCCAATAGGAGAGCAGGATTATTTAAGAGTGAAATTTTTCTAATACCACTATCATGTGCTGTATGCACTAAGATGCTAATAATAACATAAAACAAAGGAAAATATATTTAAAAAAGTTCCAGCTGTGTGAGTCAACCTATTACTAATAATCATAGGACACATGTACAGAAAACAACAAATGCGCACAAATAGGATATATGATCAAAGCTTTATTTTGAAGTTTCCGATAATCTATTTACGGCACTATATTTACAAATAGACAAAACAAACTGCATATTTAGTTTTCTACCCTGGACTCTCCATTTTCAGTATGTAAAATCATAACTATCATGTCTCTCAATTAATTAACAGCATATTCTCTACTGACACAGTAAGACCCAGCAGGGAATCGGTAAGGCACTGTGCTCTGAACCATAATGACTATGTGACAGATCTAGCTTAATCTCCCGGGAAGCAACATGTTAATAGGCATTCTTCAAACTAATTATATGAAATGGTTCACCACTATCCTCTTGCTTCACATTCTTTTTTTTATTAACTGCCCTATTTTTGACTTCAAACTAAATTATTACATTTAACAAGGCTAAATCTTCAAACAGTTGCATTAAATAATTTCTTTATTTTTAAGCATTGGTACATCTAATAACATTTACTGATCCTGTCGGTTCTTCAAAATGAATTTTTTTTGTAAACTGCTGACATTTCAGTCTATATTCCTTAATATGTCTAAGATTTCTTAAACTTAGAATATGCTTATTTAGTCATTTATTATACTTTTTAATCAGGTCAAGTCCTTTTGCACAGTGTCCCTTAGAAGAGAAGATGTAAGGATAAATACTTCCACACCCCTCACATAAGAGAAGTCTCTTCCTTCTCACGATTTAAAGCACAACTCGAAAGACACCTCCAATTAAAAAACTGACTACAAGTGCTTATCTACTAGACACAACGTAACTCCTTCCTCACCTGTATCACTTCTGCTTTGACCCTGTTCTCACTTGCTGCTTCCTTCTCATATTTACTACTACAATTAATTCACATTTGTTTTTCTACTTTGTTAACAATATTCACATGCTGTTTCAATTGTCTATAGGATTACCTACCTTCTGTGTTTACTCTGTGTTTGTGAATTTGATCTGTTTTATTTTTGTGAATTTCTTCACCTGGGCTGTGCCTGCAAATGGTCTGTTGTGATCAGTCCACTACCCAGGTCAACTAACTAAACAAATAAATGGAAAGAAGACAAGGAGGGAAAGCATTATGTGCATGAACACCATCTGAGTAAAACTTAAATTTATATTTGTAAAGTTAAAGATTTAATTAAGGGGATGTGGGTGTGTTTTCTGTATGTATTTATGTATTATAAGTATTAAACAGACAGTTGAAGATTTAAGTATCTCCTAAGCAAGCAGAAGCTAGCTACATAACTACCTTCTTTATCTACATTATCTGTCCAGAATGCCATGCTGTGAAATACATTACATCTATAGCATCATAAAAAAGTATTCTTCTTAACTTTACACTATATCTACACTGAATGGGAAATGTATACAAAATGATAATTAAAATCGTTTGCCTTTTCGGCTTTTCCCGGTTAGGGGTCGCCACAGCGGAACTCCGGTCCGCTAATGATTGGCAGCAGATTTTTATGGTGCCGAGTTGCCAGCTTGACGCCCAACCTTCAGCGAAGACATGCCCATTCACGCATGCCTTTCGGAGGCCACTTGACTATTAATTGTTTTTATTTATTTAACATTTGTTAACCTGAAAAGTCCGACTTAGAACTAAGCCAATTTTCAGCAGAAGCCCTGGAAGAAAAGCTTCAGATGCATGTCTTTGAAACGTGGGAGGAGACCGGTGCACCCAGGGGAAACCCACAAGAAGGGAGGACATGCAGACTCCACACAGAAGGCACCCCAGCCGAGAATCGAACCAGAGAACCTCTTGCTGTGAGGCAACAATGCTATCGCTGCACCATTATTATTAAAATATTTGTAAATCAAGCAATACACACATAAATTAATTATTTTCTTTATTTTTTTCACCTTGCTAAGCGGGACTTTTAATTATTACTGAGGAAAAAAATAAGATGGCAAGTCCTTGCAACTGCTGCAGTTACTTTTGCTGTTGACTTTTTATACATTATTTGTATTTACTTTTTTTAAATTGTAATCAAACTACATAAAACACTGCCACATGAATACACAGCAAATTTAATTTAAAAAAGCTAAGTTCTCTTAACAGTAATTAAAAATATAAATTTTGTCCCACCTCCTAAAATGTCATATTACAGGTTCATATTAAAGAGGTCAAGTTTTATGTGCCCTCATAAAGCCAAACAAAGATGACTAGTCCTGATGACACACGTAGCAGATTCCAAAGGTGCAGAGCCTGGTGAGAAAAATTTGAAAGCTCAGGTAAGGGGCACTGCAGCAGTCCAACCTTGAAGAGACCAAGGTGTGAACCACATAGAAATCAGCTTGAGAGAGGGAGTGCTTAATCCTTGAAACATTTTGCAATTGGAAGTATGACTATTCTACTCTGGAAACATCTTCTAAAGTAAGCTAGTACACACTGAAAAGTAATAGTCCATATATGGAAACCTGTGGCACGTTATAGACAAGACAATAGGATGTAGAGGAGTTGATTTTTCCCAGTACTATGTCCGTCCAGAAAGTTAGGAGACAAAGCTATCTAGTAAACTACTGGTAGTATCACAGTAATGTTGCAAACAGTCCAAAAGGATTCAGTAAACACTTTGATAAATGATGATGAAATATTCACTAGGGCCATAACAGAACACAAACACCTGTATCTTGCCATGAGATCATTAAAAATCCTGCCGAGGGCTGTTACAGCACTGAGTCTCAAGAAAAACCCAGACTGGAATAGATTATATATATTACTCTCCCCTAAACAGGAATTGTTCTGCACATACACCTTCTTCAAAAACATACAAAGTATATACCAGAGATTTATCTATAACTGTTCAGAATGTCAGGGTCTAAACCAACCTTTTGTGTGACAGGAAATAAACCTTAACCTAAGAAGGCTGCCATTCTGAAAAAGGACTGGATCCATTTTACCTAGGCAAGCAAGTACTGGCCTTGTATGACAAATGTCCAAATAACTGCAACCAGTACTGCACACACACAAGAAACAAAAATAAAATCTTCTTAATTGGGGTATTGAAACTCAGACCAGTACAAAAACTGTGCATTCTCTGAAGGACAACTTCCATGCCCTGCTGATGCAGTGTTTAAGAAGCCTGCTCAAATAAATGCAAGCTGGCCAGCAAAAAAATGAGCAGCCAATTCATATTCTTCAAACGGCAGAATATGACAAGTAGCCAGGTAATGTGGACTGCGCAATTTCCCGACTACTCGGGTAAGAGTAGTTGGCTGATCTGCTGTAGGTATCTTCCAGGACAAGTACATACACTTCTTCTGGGACACTTTAACCTGTTAGAAAGAAAACTAATCAAGTTGAAGCTTCTCCTTAAGAAACCCAGAACAATGTCACTTGCATTCTAACCTCCCTCCAGTCTCAAACTACCTCAAACTATGGCTCTCAGGACCTGACATGAACCAGACATATATGACTAGGGGATGTCTGGAATGCCCTCTGACAGACAGCTTCCTATTTAAATGTCAGGACTTGCAAAGCCTAGATAAAAGCAAACATGGAATAGTCCTCTTTTCCTTTAAACATTTTATTGTGGGGGGGGGGATAAGTCCCCTAAACCATCCAATAGTCTCTGTGTGCGTGTGTGTGTGTGTGTGGGGGGGGGGGGGCTTCACCACACCAATATATATGTTTCGTATTCTAACTGTAAGATTGCTATACCTCAGGATAAAAGGGAATATTCAGAGAAATGTCAATTTCACACACAGAATATGTAAGTCAGGATATTTAGTCAAGTCTGCACATTTTAGAATTCATCATTGTGAGCCCAGTCATTTCAAATGGTTACCCTAATTTACATCAAGAAATTCTTCCATTTCAAAAGCACCTCAGTCTTGCAATTCCTGGTGTAGTACCCAACCTAAGTCTGAGGTGAGCAGACTAAAGTCCCTGCACTGAATTAGGTTTAGACTGGGGAGTTCAACCCAGAGTTTGTCAACCAAGCACCACACCAAGGAGTGGTCAGACCATGAAACTAATGCCACCACCAAGTTTCTGGTTATGACCCCATGCTCAAAAACCAAGACAAAAAATGTGTGGTAAAGAGTAAGAGTAGGACAGGTATGCACATGAGTAAACCCAAAATTGTCGGTGGTACAAATGAATTTTTTTAGTAAAGCCATAACTCATCATCTATCCAAGCACCAAAATCATCCAAGACCCGCCACTTGGTGAAACACAAGTACCGAGGAGACAAGGGAGTCATTGAACTGCTGAAAGAACATCTCCAAATTACATCACAGACTGAAGAGGAGAAGGAATGTTCCCTCACAGCATGCTCCTAAAACCATGGCAATGTTGCAGGAGTTGGTTAACTCCAGCTGTCACCCGATTCAAGTCAGTGAAATATCACAGCTCTGCCCATGGCTTGTTCCAATCTAGAGTGCTGTATCACATGGAGAAACCTGGTTGCATTAGTGCTGAAAGTACAGGACCAAAAGGCAGGTCCATCTCAACAGCTAGTCAGACATATTATCCAGCTAACTGTGTACAACCTAGCTTTAGACTACTGCACTCTGATGGATGTTATAGGAGTACAGGTCCCTCCTATCTTTCTTGGGTAAACTACAGCAGCAATAGTACATCACACAGAAATGAGAATGCTCTGCCAGCATAACATTTTGTCCATGATAAATACCACCCATCACTGGTATTGGACAAACATTTGACACTAGTGCCCTTGATGAAAGACAATGACAGGAACCTGACAGATTTTTTCTCAAAATACCTAGCCTCTTGCACTGATTCAAAAAGTTCTTGTAGGGCTTGGGGGAAAGAAGGTGATCTGGCTCACATACTGGATAAAAATGTATACTGTTAAATTTTCAAAAACAATTCAATGCAATGTTACTGAACAAAAAGTAGATATCAATTCAGTTAAATACAAATCAACAATAACAATGCAGAATAAAATCAATTATTATAAAAAGATCAAAGTAAAATCCATGCAGGTGCAAAAAAATATCCACCACAGATCCACTGCAAGATGACCCTGAAATGATAAGCTGATCAGGAAAATGGACCAACCCAGGACTTAAACAGCCATCAGTACCAATAAATAAATGCTCAAGTGAACCTACGAATTAAAGGTCCATCATTACCGATCAATAAATAAATGCTCAAGGATCAAGAGATCCTAGTTAAAAGTTCACTTTCAAATACAGAACAAAAGTGTGCACCAAAATCAAAAGGAACCAAGCAGGGCAATGACATATTAAATACAAAATCTAGATCCAGAGCCAAGCATCCAAAAAAAAAACCTCTAGGTCACTAGTGCATGTGGCATGAGAGTCCAGAAAAAAAAAACAGTAGAAAGAAATGGGGACACTGGCAGACAAGCCAGAGACCAGAATGGAATCAAAATAATGAGTGATGAGGAGTTAAGTCCAATTAATATGGGAATCAACCAAAATATATGATACCTGGTCCAGGTCCAGGGTCACAGTGAATGATGCCACCAAGAATAGATAGCAAATATTTGCAATGCTGCACCAATGCCTGAACAAACCATCAAGGACAGATTTTATGCAGTTAGACAAAATAAAAGCTAATTAAACTAGGTAGGCAACATCCAACAGCATACAACAGGCTTATATTCGCTAGACCCCTTAGAATGTAAAACTATGTAGAAAATGGTTGTAGGAGACGGAACTTGGAAAGTTGCAGAATTTGGAAACTTTCCAAAGATCATTTTACTTTTACACTGAATATTAGCCTTTCTCTGGTTAGCCGGTTACTTAAAGAGGTCAGGTCAGATTCGAGCATCACACTGGAGTTAACAGTATAGTCCAAAGCTAACCAAAAACTGTGTAAGTATGGAATCCTATACAATAGAGAGCTTGCATTAATTATAATCAGTAAACCAAGCAGAAACCATGCAAAAAAAAAAAAGCAAAATATAACAAACTTGGAGGCTTACAGTGCTGGCAACCTGTATGTTATCATCTTGCACATGCACTGTAGCACCAATCTACAAAAGCATGACAACTTTCACTTGGTGAGTTAACAGGCAGCCACTAGCAATGGAATGTTCTGGCAGATGTTGTACAGCACTGCAAAGAACTCTGCAAACTGCAAAAATGTGAACACATTCCCAGGTCAAACACCTTTCTTCTGCCACTGTACACACATTCAGTGAAACACCTACAGCTAAATCCAGGAAAACTCCCATTGACTATGTACCATTACAAAGATTTTCAGTGAAAAGGGGTGGTGCAGTACTGCACTGGCTACAGCTGCTGTCACACAGTACTTGGTATTAAGGCTCAGTTTACTACTGAGCAACTTCTGAGCACAGTATGCATGTTTTCCCAGTGTCTGTGTGGATTTCCACCAAGTGCTTTACTTTACTCCCACACAAATACCCAGGGGTAGGTTAAGTGGCAATCCTCTTAAATGGTAGCAAAGACGTATGTGATGAGGGTGTCCTATGATGGATACGATACTTTCTCCGCCTTATAAAGGCTGAAAGGCAGTAGCTCCCCCGTGATCCTAAACAGGATAAATCAAGTATTGGAAAATTAATTAATTTTAATAAATGAAAAGAAATAATAAAACATTGTGCCTATTACACCGCATCTCTTCTAGTGGAAGGATAGGATGTCTCTTCCACTGTACTTCTTCCAATAACATATGGCACCAAAAGCTTCAGCAGAGTCAGTGTTACAACAAATTCCTGAACATAGTTTTACTTCCTAAACAGTGAGTTATGAAATCTGCTGTAGCAGCATTAAAGGATAATGGAAGGGGGCTTTAATCCCCTATGCCCCTCACACCTACATAATAATTCTGATGGTGCTGTAACGAGGAGTAGGGAAAAACTCCAAGATGCCACAATCACAGACTTTGTATATATTCCCCCATATTTGTCATTAGTCTCACCACACAGAGTCACAAATACGGTCCTGAGAAACAGACACCCATGACATGCACTCTTCAAATAGAAATGTCAGACTCACTAGATAATGTAACATGCAAGTCAGCTGGAGGAAGGCAGAGATGCAGGCATGGCACTTCTGGTGACAAATGAAGGATAGAAAAAAGGATTGCACATTATTAGCTACTAATCAGCCACTATAATTAGTTAGAAACAGAATGCATGTTAAGGACAGGAGGATTTATATCCCTAACGTTAATGACACTGCTGCTTTAAATCAAAGTGCGTGAATTGTACTTTGATGATTAATGTATTATGAAAGACCTAGCCTTACAACAGCAGTAGGTGTCAGTTTATGGAACCACCTGCAAGCTCTCTCTCATTTAAAATGATGATAGCCTCGGGCTTTTGCATAGTACAAGACAGTGTATCAGCAAACTAAATGCAACATGTTTATGTTCAGAAAGAAATTGCATGACAGCATTTGTGACACGTGTCAAAGGACTAGAAGAGAACCATAACTGATTTTATTTAAGTATCTTAAAATATATTTTCTTTAAAAAATAACAAAAAAGGCATACGCCATCTCAAGTCAGAGTGCATCCTGATTTTCAGCACTATAAAGGGAATGAATTAGCAACTTCAATGGAAGTGGATCTCATAAAAGAATTTGTCAGATAAAAGAATATCTAAATATAAAGCGATGACCCAGGAATAATACTGTGGCATTATAATTTAATGCCACACTACACCTGCATATACACATATATTTATGTGCATGTGTTATACATATATATATATATATATATATATATATATATATATATATATATGTAAGTATCACACACACACACACACACACACACGTGCACTCTCACTCATTGTTGCACTGCTCTTTAAATAAATTGCTTCAACAAAGGGCAACCTGCAAAACTATATACTGTATATTTCAGCAAGCCAGGGGTTCATATCTTTCCACAGCTAACTGATGGCAGAATGAATTCACCATATTTTATTTAATAAACATCAAAATATTTTTATATTGCTGTTCCAAAACAAATAAGAAAATGGGATATGGAACTCAGGTTTCTCAGGGTAGGCTACGTTCGTCTACATTACATGAAAACAAGGTAAGGCCTGCCCAATATTAACAGGAACAGTGGTGAGAATAACAATCTTCAATTATTAAAAAAAGTAATGTCCCAGTCATACTATAGTGCTGTTGTTCTGCAGTTAAACAGACAGTAAGACAATCAACCTGCATTTAAAAAAGGAAAACAGACAGTAATGTGTTTTAAATGTCGGAACTACGAAGTTTTAAATAAAGCAACTTACAAGAAAATAGATGGATAGATGAACAGAACTCGCATATCTGCACTAATGCTGTGCCTGTATGGTACCATGATGGCTTACAAAACTTAAATACATTTTAAATACTCCATTATATTTTCTTATTTCTAACAGCAGAGAAGTATTTTATACTGGCAGTTCTGAGCATTCTTGTGCATGCATCAGAGATGTATATCACATGTGGCTATTCAAATGCATTTCACTACTATGATATGCACCATGTTATAACACGCAACTTTCCCATTTTGTAGACCTACTTAGGTAGTGTAACACATCCGGCTGCTTTGGGGCACCTACCATGAATTTACAAACCTCTCAAACTTTTAGAGCAAGAAATCTGGACAAAGCTATTAATAAAAGTGGGACAAAGGCCCAAAAATAGGGACAATTTTTAAATATTGCTCTTACAAACTTAGAAAGTTGACAGTGCAACAGGTTTTACGTTAGCATGAATTTTCTGAAGGGTATGAAGTCTGAAACTCAATAGTCTGTCATTATTTTAACCTCACTCTAATGATTTGCTACTAATTTGCCAGAAAAAACACAATTTTTTAAAAACGTGGCAAAAATATGTACATTCTGCGAAAATCTGTACAGTTTAGAGGTATGCCATGAAACTGTATGATCCATACCCAGTCACATGCTTCTGTACAAACCTCCATCCCACCAGCATTGACAGCTACAATTTATTTATTTATTTATTTTACATTTGTTGACCGGGCTAGTCTGGCTGGATACATGTCCATTTTCAGCAGAGGCCCGAGGAGAAAAGCTCCACTAAACTACCAAGAACGTTACATAAAAAAAATCATTACTGTTAAGGAATAGCATCAAATTGAAAGTCATAAGAACACACAGAGCGAAAGATAATAACACAGAGAAACAAACTTACAATATGCAGTTCATTACATGTCAACTATTTTGCTTAACATATACTTAGTTAGATAAGATGAGCAAAAAGGTGGAGAAATGAGACAGGTAGTGCATAAGAAGAGTGAGGGGAACTAGAGAAGAAAAAAGGTTAGTCTGGTGTGCTGCAGGAACAAAGCCAATGATTTAGATAGTAAAGTTTGATTTTCTGCTTGAATTGTGGCAGGGATTGAGTCAAAGTTATGTCACTAGGTAAGAGATTCCAAGTTTTACCTATAGTGTTAGTGAAAAGGGAAGCACCTGCTGCATTGTTTACCTTTATTGATTTTGTCATGAGTTTACTAGAGGAGCGAAGTGAGTTCAGATTGCTGTAAGGGGTTAGAAGTTGAGAGAGTATTGGAGTGTTGTCAGGTAGGTACAATATGTTGTGGGCTATAGTGAGTTGAGGAATTATTAGGTAATTTTGAAATTGAGCCAGCGAGTTGTTTTAGGTTAGTACAATGGTGAGTCCTAAATGGGTTACTAGTGGCGAAACGAGCTATGTTGTTGTAGCAAGTTACAAGTTTGTTTAGATAGATTTTCTTAAGGTTTGTGTAAATTGGGGAAGCGTAAAGGAGAGTAGATAGGAGATGTGATTGTGCAATTTTGATTCTTGTTGCTGGGGTAAGGAAAGGTTTGATGCGATAAAGGGATCCAATTTTTCTGTTTACAATCTTGATGGTGTTGTTAATGTGCTGATCGAAGGAGAGATTGTTGTCAATGGTTATTCCTAATAGTTTAGTAGTTGGGTCAGGTGAGATGATAGTGCCATTATTTGAAGAGATGGTAAAGTTGAATGGGGAGATCGAGAGGTGGGTGAAAAGAGGAGGAGTTTAGTTTTTGGCATTTAGTAGGAGAAACCGTCTAGAAACCAAGTTTCTACTGTGTTAAAGGTGTTTTGGGTCACTGAGCTGAGTTCAGAAGGGAGGTGCTGAGCAGATAAGAGTAGAATCATCTGCGTATTGTATGCAGGTAGCTTGTGGGATAGCAGCTTGAAGATCGTTAATAAAGAGGAGAACAGAAGTGGACCCAGGATGGAGCCCTGGGGACTCCGATGGAAATAGGCAGAAGTGATGAAATATGGTTTTCCCATATTACTGCTTGTTGTCTGTTGTTAAGGAAAGATTTAACCCAGTCAGAGGTTAGTTTACAAGAAGATAGGATTCAAGAATGTTGATTAAGAGAGAGTGGTTGACCATGTCGAAAGCTTGAGAGATCAATGAAAAGTGCGGAAGAGAGTGTATTGTTGTTTGATTTTTATTGATAGTATCTACAAAGGATAGAAGGGCAGTGGTGGTACTGTGGTGGGGTCTGAAACCATGCTGGCAGTTTGCTATTATGTTGTGATGAGAGAGATAGTGTACGAGTTGCTGATGTATACATTTTCCATAATTTTTGCTAGGGGTGAGAGAAGGGCAATAGGTCTATAGTTTGAAAGGTCAAGGGAGTTACCACCTTTGTGCAGTGGGATAATGTAGGAGACTTTCCAGATATCAGGATGGTTCCTTCTAGGATAGTTCTGTTGATGAGTAAGGATATAGGATAAGCAGTTTCTTTGGCAACTTTTGAAGGAAAAGAGAAGGGAGTTTATCAGCAGAAGGGTGCAGGGTTTCAGTTTATGAATGAGTTTGTAGATAAAAGATGTAGATATAGGCTTTAGAGAGAAGTTGAAAAGGAGCTAGCTTTGTTAGTAGGTATATGAAAGTTGTTAGGGTTCATTTGTTTGGCAAGGGATTGAATAGTTTCTGTGAAAAAAGAGTTGAAGGCATTAGCAGTCTGGAGAGCGGTGTCTGCGTCTGAATGTCGAGCGGAAGGAGTTTTAGCAGTTCCTGGGGAAAGAAGTCTGTTTACTGATGACCAGAACTGTTTAGAGTTGTTAATATGAGTTTCCTGAAGATTACAGTAGAAGTTCTTCTTGTCAGAGAGTATTGATTTTTTTGCTAGATTTCTAAGATGGCAGAAATTAATAAAATCAGGGTTTAGTCTATAGCATCTCCATTTTGTCCATGCTGCGTTTCTAGCATGCATAAGTTTTTTAGTTTTGGTTGTCAGCCATGGGGCAGATTTGGTCTTTACTCTAATAGAGCGTTCTGGAGCATGTTTATCAAGTATTGATAGGAATGTAGTATTAAAGAATAGTACTGCTTCCTCTAGGGGAAGTGATTTTAAGCAATTCCAATTACATGCTCTCAGTTCAGTTTTAAAAAGGTCTATATTAAAGTGCTTGACAGATCGAATTAGTCTTGTATTTGGGAGGTTAACATATTCTGATTTTTGTCTAGTGATGTAGGTTAGGCAGTGGTCGCTGATGTCATCAGGCATAATCCCTACTTTATATTGTTTGTTAGCTTTATTTGTGAGTATCCAGTCCAGTATACTCTCTTTCTTAGTGGGCTTATTGACTCTAGTAGTTGAGGTAATAGTTTGTGAGAAACCATGTAGGTTAATATGAGAGGAGGGATTGTCAGCATTAACAGTGTTCCAGTCTATGTTAACGTCGCCGAGAATTATGGTTTCTTGGGGGTAGGTGATAGAAACCCAATTTAGAAATTCTTCTAATATTGGAATGTTGTTACCTGGGGGAAGATACAAAGAAATAATGTAAATGGATTTTTTGTTATTAAGTTGGAGTTTAACAATGATGGTTTCTATTTTGCTGTTTTGGTATGGGTATGCTGGTTGGGTGGAGATGTTCAGTTGGTTTTTGAAAAGTATTGCCACTCCACCACCCTTACGTTTTAAGCGGTCCTGTCTTAGTATGTTATAACCTTGGGGTATAATCTCTGAGTCTTTTGTGCCTGGGTTTAGCCAGGTTTCTGAGAGGCAGAGAATGTCAAATGAGTGGGTATCTAAGAGGGCGTGGAGTAAGGGTACTTTTTTGTTTATGCTATGAATGTTTAGGTGTCCTATAAGGAAGTTATTATTGTTAGTTAAGCAGTTTTGTGGTGGTGGTGAAATAGGGCCAGGGTTGGGGTGGATGTCTCCATCTTGTAGGGTGGGATTAGATAGTATGGTTAAGTAGTTCCTATTATGAGTTATTAAGGTTTTTGTTTTTGTTAGATAGTAGGGGGTAGGTGAGGTGATGTAACCTGTGGAATTTAGAATGAAGATAGCTAGGGGTGGAATTAATATTAGGGTAAGAAGACAAAGTGAGAGTAGAAGAAGTGTGTTTTTGTGAGGAGATAAGATAGTTGCTAAGTGAAATTTCAAAAGATGTGAGATGGTATGTTAAGAGAAGGGTTGTCAACATTAAGAGAGAGAGTGAAGGCATAGTTAGTATATAGGGAGACATAATTTAGCAATAAGAGAAGTGAGGAAGTATAGAGGTAAGTGCAAAGGGGAGAGAAATAAGTTAGGTACACTATAGAGGGGGATAGTAGATATAGTTAAAGCAGTTGGTAAATAAGAATTAATTCTAATAGGTAGATAGAGAAAGAAAGGAGGAGAGGTGAGGGGAAGTGTAAAGTCAGAAGTCAAAGTAGTGGAGAAAAGTAAATAGAAGTGGTATAGTCATAGGGTTGAGAAAGAGAAAGGGGGAGTGGAAGGGGTGTGTTTAGGCTATGCAGCAAATTGGCGGGAAGGGGAGTAATAGGAAGTTGGGAGTAGGGGTGTGGCTAGAGAACTATAAGTGTAGGACCCGGGGGGGTGGGTGGGAATTGGGGTAGGGTGGGCGGAGTGAGACCAAGAGGCAACAGGAGGAAAAGCCAAAGAAAAGTTAGAGTGGAAATCAATCAGTTAGATACTGAAAGTAAAGGTAAGTAATTCTGGGACAAAGAATCAGAGAAAGGAAGGGGTGGAAGCTACACAAAAAGGCTAGCAGATAGTGGGAAATATAGGAAATTAGAAGGTAGGCGAAAATTAGGCAAAGATGAGCATGTTTAGTAGAAGGGAGCCACCTAGTGGACTCAGCCGGTAATTGCTACCAGGACTACTAACAGGGCTAGAGGCAATGGAGAGAAGAAGGTAATATAGAGTAGCTAAAGGGTGCTGGTGGCTGCTGGCAGAACCTGCTTAGAGACTGACAGTAGCTGAGGGTTACAAAGCTAACACAATGCTGAAAAATCTGGCCTATATCTGGTCTGGTACCTTTCCCTCATCATTCAGTCAAATATCATCAGTGGACAGTATTCAATAGGGAAATTGGACACTGGCTTAATCATAAGACATTTGATGCAAATTTGGACAAACCTGGCTGACAATGGTTTACACACCTAACACATGATGAGATAAATTAACATTAAATATTAAGGGATTTCATTACCTGTTCATGATGCAACCAGAGGGAACATGTAATGTCAATGAAGGTAGTTTCAATGAACATGAAATTATCAAAGCACATTTGCTGAAACTACATTCTTCGTCAGTGGAGTATGCCTCTTTCTCCACTGTTGCATGACCTTGGAGTTGGGTACAAATTTGTCGGTGTGGGAATGACCCCACCACATGTGGGGCGCAGGGGGATTTGCCCCTGCAAAACAAAACTTCTTTTGGAAATCTGAAAGTAGCTTCAGCAAAACTTTTTCTAATTATTTTGTTCTTGTCAAAACAAGCATTGGCAAGTCAACATAAATCCTTAACAAGATGGTGTGGGGCCAGTGATCACAGGATATATAATTATAGGACATATAGGACATATATAACAGTTGGGCAATCTCAGTCCACTTCTTATTGTGTTCATTAGAGGGATGTCTGTCTAAAGGGACCATAGCAGCAAGGACTTCAGAGCAGAGGCTTGCCACTATGCTGCCCTAGTCTTTTAGAATTTGTCCCATGGAGGCAGCAGCATCACATTCATGAAGAAATACTCATTTCTAGACCTACTTCTACTGTAAAAGCAACAGCAGCTTCTTGCAAAGTTATCTGATCTTAGATCTTAAATATGTACTTTTGCTTTAAAAAGAAAGTAAATACTGCTTTATGTGAGCAGGAAAAGCCTAAACTCACATGAAAGGATTGGGTAAGGCAACTATGAGCCGGACACTCTACAACATTGCTAGGCAACAAAGAAAGGTTACAAGTCTAATACTCAAAAGTGTTCACTAGTATTGCTCTGCCACTGGTCAGATGGCACATGAGTTGCAGCTGTATGTTTAAAGCCTGTGTCTCCATGTGTGCTGACTAGTATCCATAAATACCATTCAGCATTACTTATGTTATTTCACTTGAAGAGAAAAAAGCCTGCCCTCATTATAGTGAAACATCTTAAACAGGGACTTCTGAGGAGGATACAATGAGAATCACACTTTCTGTTATGTAATCTGTTATTCTACAAAATAACTTCCACACAACACAGTTCAGCAGAGAATAATAATATAATTTATTGTAGCGAACATGTACATGGGAAACTAGGAAATTAAGGTCCTGTCTCAGCTATGTAAAGCATAAATACTATATACTATTCCTGACTAAATGCAACTTTATTGTAACAATTAAAATACAGCCACTGACCAATTAAAAATGAACACTACAGCATTAATTTTACTAAGATCTGACTCCCTATCTGTGCCTTTCCATATCAGGTACAAGTTCTGAATTCCAGAAAAAAGAAGTTATGTCTTACCATAACGTTCCATCTGTATTGTTGATCCTCATTCAGTCATGGGTATCAGTTCTGACCTCGGAACCGAGCCGGCCATCTTCCAAGCTCACGTCAGCTACAAAGTCTCGAGCTAAAACTCTTACCCAGAATTTCCCTCTCCCTGTTACCTCAGATTGAATTTGCAAGTCAAAAGAAGGTAGAGGCCATCTCTGGTTAAATGAACTAAAAGAACCGGATGGTGAGATCCACTAGAAGCCACAGGAGGGGGAAGGAGGGAGGGTCGTAATGACTGAACGAGGATCAGCAATACAGATGGAATGTTATAGTAAGATACAACTTCTTTATCTGATATTGTTAATCCTTGTTCATTCCTTACGTGTGGGACAGAGTCCCCAACTACCTCTATTCCTGGGAGGCTCTCATGGAAGGACATTCCTGAGCACCACAGAAACAAAAGATGCTCTTCCCTTGGAAGCCAAATCCAACTTGTAATGCTTGATGAAGGTATGAGGCGTAGCCAAGTTGCAGCTGCACAGATGTCATGTAAAGAAGCTCTGGCATGTAAGGCAGCAGAAGTTGCCACCGACCTTGTCAAATGAGCCTTTATGGTAGTCGGCAATGGAATATTACGTTGTGTATAAATGACGGTCACACAGTCTTTCAACCATCTTGCCAATGTGACCTTAGCAACATCATATCCTCATCTAGTTCCAGAATAGGCCAAAAATAACTGGTCTGATTTATGAGAGGCCTTAGTCCTGTTCAAGTAGAAGCGAATTTGCCTGTGAATATCTAGGGGTATGTAGGCAATACTCTCCTTTGTTTGAATAGTTGGGAAAGAAAACTAGCAATTCAATGGTTTGGTTAATGGACATTTCAGAGATCACTTTTGGCAGAAAGGACGGATTAGTTCTCAATGACCCTCTATCTCTATGGAAAATCAATTATGGACTCTTGATGCACAAGGCTTGAAGCTCAGAGATACGTCTGGCAGAAGTAATGGCGACCAAAAACAAGGTTTTCCATGACAAGTATTTGAGGTTGCAAGAAGAAGCTGGTTCGAAAAGTGGCATTGTCAGAGCTTGTAGAACTAATGACAGGTCCCATGGTTGAACAGGTTCTCTAAAAGGGGGCTTCAGATGATTCACACCTTTTATGAAGGTCTTGCATAATTTGTGCGACATAAGACAGGAGTCTTGGACACCCTCATGGAAATGAGATATTGCAGCCAAATGAACTCTAATGGTAGAGGCCCGATAGACACGATTGAAATAGGTCAGCTAGATACTCTAGTACTATCGACACTGGTGCTGAAAAGGGATCTACTTGCTTTTCTTTCAGACAACAGGTAAATCTTTTCCACTTGCTTGGATAAGTAATTCTAGTGGAAGACTTATGAGATGCAATAAGAATGTCCCGTACTGGCAAGGAAAGATCATTCTGCCTGGCAATCAAGGGAATTGGTGTGGTTTTTTGATGATGTGGATGTGTTTATTTATTTATTTATTTATTTATTTATTTTATTTATTTACCTACCCAGTATCCATCTTGATTAACCGATCTCTGTCAGAAAGTTATGTTCCCACACTGTGGAAAGTATCACATATAATTCTCCTCCACAAAGGCGGACCCTCCACAGAACTAACCAATTACCGCCCCATAGCTATTCTCTCTCCACTCTCCAAAATACTAGAGAGATGCATACACTCTCAGGTCTCAGACTACCTCCTTACTAACAACCTCCTTTCCAATACTCAGCATGGTTTCCGACCAAACCATAGCACCACCACTGCCTTACTCTCCTTTACTAACACTATCCTTCAGCATAAAAACAATGGCTATCTCTCCTCTGTTACTTTCCTAGACCCATCTAAAGCATTTGACATGGTCCCACACAAAAAACTTATCTCTGTCCTCAGTAACCTATCCTTCTCACAATCAGTCACCAACTGGTTTCAGAGTTACCTGTCTGACCGCCAACAATCTGTTGTATGGCAGAATGACATATCTCCCCAACTACCTGTCTCCATAGGGGGTCCCCAAGGATCCATCCTTGGACCCCTACTCTTCTCTGTTTTCACACATAATCTAGCCTCTGCCACCACACATGGCACACACATACAATACGCAGATGACTTGACCATCATCTGCTCAGCCCAGTCCCTACCCAAACTGCAAAAAGTCACACAGGAAGCCTTTTCCTCTGTTGAAACTTGGTTATCCGATGCCCAATTAATACTCAATCCAAACAAAACTAAACTACTCATTTTCCAACCCACCAAACATACTCAAAACAACTCTCACTTTAACATCACAGCAAAAGACAACACCACTATATACCCAACTAAACACACCAAATTGCTAGGAGTGGAAATAGACAATAAACTAAAATTTGACATTCACATATCCATGACCATAAAAAAAGTCCACAAAAAACTAGGAGCATTATACAGAAATAAGCATCTTCTCACTAAAGCAGCAAAGATTTCAATAGCAAATTCCCACCTTATCTCCACCCTACTTTATGCCTCTCCAATATATACCAACCTAAGGCAATGCGATCTAAACAAGCTAGAGACCTGCTACAACAAAATTGCCAAATTCGCCACAGGGGCATCCTACCGTAATCACCACTGTCTCTCACTTGCTGAACTGGGCTGGCTTGAACTCCCTCACCTCCTTCAATGGTATCAACTCTCACTCACCCACAAACTAGTAAACCATCCACTAAATGTCCCATCCCTCCAGAATCTACTCCAACCCTATAGCACCACCAGACCACTAAGATCCAGCAACAAAAATCACTTGCAGATCACTAAAGCCAATAACTCTGCTGGTGAAGCACTATTCTCTTGCACCATAGCCAAATTATGGAACTCCCTCCCACCCACAATTACTTCCATACCATCATGCACCCACTTCAAAACTTTACTAAAAGCACCTAAAAGATGCTGGCTATGCCCTTGCAACTCCCACTCTAATATCACCCACCCCATCCAACCACTACCTTTCTTTCCACTCCACTAACTACCTTGATTATAGCAAGCTCAGATGCTCATAAGCCTAGTACTTATACAGCAGGAACTTATTTTAACATTTGTTAATGTCTGTTATGTACTTCACAGATAAAGATTCTAGTTGTCTACTGATGTACTATGTTCTTCATCTGTAAATATGTTGTAAGTAATTGCTATGTAAATTGTTAATCGCTATGTAATCCAATGTAACTACTGTCTGTTTATTTTAACTGTGGAGCTTTTCTCCCCGGGCCTCCTCTGAAAATGGACCTATGTCCAGTCGGACACTCCCGGTCAACAAACATAAATAAATAAATTGGAGGAGCCAAGCTGTGAGCTTCAGGCTGTCCAAGTTGGGATGAATCAGATTCTGCAGATGGGAGATCAACCCCGGGGTTGGATGGAGAATCCATGGTTGATCTAGCAGGTGAGGCTAAAGGAAGGGTAACCAAATCTGACGTAGCCGGTATGGTGCTATGAGGATCACCTTGCTCTTCAACCGGCAGGCTTTCTTCAGAAACTGGGGAATGAGGGGGACAGGTGGAAATGCATAAAGAAGACCTGAGGGCCAATCGTGGACTAGAGCATCCCTGGGTGACTGTCCCGGAGGGGGAATCAGGGCGAAGTAGTTGCTGCATTTGTAGTTGGTCAGGGATGCAGAGAGGTCACAGCAAGGAAGGCCCCAGCGGTGGAAGATCTCCACCGCTATCAAGGGATTCAGGGACCACTCATGAGGTTGTAGAATTCACCTGCTGAGTCTGTCTGCTATCACATTGGAACTCCTGGGAATGTGCGTTGCTAGAAGAAAACGGTTGGTAGCCATCGCCCATTGCCATATCCTCATGGCCTCTCGACAAAGTGGGTAAGATTTGGTTCCGCCCTGTTTGCTGATGTACCAGACCACCGCCATGTTGTCTGATTGTATTGCAATAGTCCCAGACAGCAGCAGGGGATGGAATGCTTGCAACGCCAGAAGCACCGCCCTCAGCTCTAGAACATTTATATGCAGTTGGGCCTCCAATTCAGACCAAGTACCTTGGACTGTCTGTTCCTGACATAGCCCCCCCACCCCATCATGGAGGCGTCTGTGGTCACTGTAGCCTTGGGCTGCTGGGGGGAGAAGGGGTGAGACCATTGTGACGGGTTGTGGGACATCCACCAATTTAAATCCTGTTTGCACCTGTGAGTTACTCGAATCTTGGCTGAAAGAGGATACAGAAAAGGATACCATTGGGTGAGCAGTAGCCATTGCAGAAGCCTCATGTGAAACCTGGCCGGGGGACAATGGTGATGGAGGCTGCCATGGAACCCAACAGCTGTAGGACAAAGTGAGCTGTGGATTTCTCCCTTGAAAGGATTGGGATCATTTGTTGCTTTATCCTTAGAATTCTGTGCTCTGGAATGGATGCTCTGCAATTCTTTGTATCCAAGATGACCCCTATGAATTCTGTGGACTGAAATGGGGTGAGACTGGATTTTTGCCAGTTTATGGTTATGCCTAGCCTTTCTGCAGTGAGGAGAGAGTATGCCAGGGCTTCTTCCAATAGATGTCTGGTGGGGGCGGAGATCAGCCAGTCGTCTAGGTATGGAAACACCTGGAATCCTTCTAGTTGCAAGTGAGCTGTGATGACTGCCATGCACTTTGTGAACACTCTGGGGGCTGTGGA
Source organism: Protopterus annectens (assembly GCF_019279795.1). NCBI lineage: Eukaryota > Metazoa > Chordata > Ceratodontiformes > Protopteridae > Protopterus > Protopterus annectens. The sequence continues at coordinate 158,726,899 of NC_056730.1, read as the reverse complement.
GAGTCCAAAGGGCAGTACTCTGAACTGGTAGTTACTGGCTACCGCATGGAAAAGCAGAAATCTTCTTGATGGCCATTCCACTTTTATGTGGTAGTACGCATCTTGAAGATCTATCAAGCACATCCAATCGTCTTTTTCCAAAAGCGGGAGGACAGACTGTATTGTGACCAAATGGAATTTATGTACTCTTACAAACTTGTTCAATACGCTGAGATCTAAAATTGGTCTCCAGTACCCGGTTTTCTTTGGCACCAAAAATAGTCTTGAGTAGAATCTGGATCCTAACTGGTCTGGAGGGACTATTTGGATGACTCTTTATCTTAGCAGCTTTGCTATCTCTAATGCTGCTTCTTCCCTTTGACTGGGTGGAACATTGGGTAAGTTTGTTGGGGGGAGCAGGACAAAGATCAAAGGGAATGTGGTAACCTCTGGTTATTATCCTTTGTATGCAAGAATCTGTGGTGATGGTTAGCCAGGCAGAAGGGTACAAGGAGAAACGATCCCCAACCACCTCCAGATGAAAGGAGTTGGGCTGCTCTTCAGCGCTGGTAGGATTGGCCAGGAAAAGAGTCCCTGGAATCCTGGTTATGCAGACCCCCTCTGCCCCGAAAAGGGCATCTTCCCTGTGAGTTTCCCCCTCTGCCTCTAGGGGAGAACTCGACCTGCGTGTCACGGAAAGGACCCTGAGACTTTTTGTACCATATCTTCCCACTCTTCTGGTTTCTGGAGAAAGCACATTGAGGGGAAGAATAACGGACACCCATGGCAGAAAGGGTCTTACCGTCCTGTTCACATCTGGCCAGTGTGCTTTTAACCTTGGGTCCAAACAATGAAGAGGCTTCGATGGGAGCACTGAGAAAGGAAGCCTTGAAGGGTTCTGCAAAATTGCATAAGCGCATCCAGGTGTGTCGTCTCAAAACAACGCCTGAACTCGCTGCTCCTTCTGATGCGTGAGATATCAGGTGCATGGAGGAGTTTGATATCGATTCAATGGTAGCCAGCTGAGAGGCCACTTTGTCACAGACCTTATCAGACATGGCACCAGCCAAAGTTTCAGAGAGCTCAGAAATTAAATCCGTTTGAAGCCTGGTAAAGTATGCCATGTAATTCAGGGACCTGATTGCAAAGGTCACTGATGCAAAAGTACGCTTCCCTATTCTGTCCAGAGCACGGGACTTTTTGCTGGGTGGATGGACAGTCTGGCTTTCTTCTTCCACCAGGTCCTTCTTGGTTACAGCCGCCACCACCAGAGCATCTACAGGAAGACCTTTGGACCAATGGGGGTCAGTAGCAGGAGGGGACAAAATTGTATCTGGCCTCCGGGGAATTGCCTCAACAGTGTCAGGAGCCTTCCATGCAAGCTGCACGATGAGCCGGACCAGTTCGTCTGCAGGTGGAGTAACCCAGGATGTAGGGGGCCGGGTGCGAAAGGCCTGCAGGAACACAGACTCTTCAGAGGTCGGGTTAGAGGACTGCCAGTCACCTGTCTGTTTAAGGACTTCGAGGATCTCACCAAAGGATACCTCAGAGGGTGACTGAGGGGACCCTTCCCCATCATCAAAGTCTGTGTCTTCAGTAAGGGACTCCTCCGTGGAGTCCATGTGCTTCCTCTTGCACAAGCTTTTTCAATGAACTTCCTCAGAGGGAGAAGCTGGGGAAGACAACGCAAAAGGGGTTTCCTGTGTGAGTACATCCTGAGGCCCTTGCGCCTGGTGTCAGCTAGGAGCAACTTGTGTACACTGCAGTCCAGAGGAGGGTGGGGAGATTGACAGCACAGTATCACCAGCAGACGCCAAAGCCTTCTCCATTAGTTGGAAGGCTGGTCCACCTGAAGAGGGTGAGTGTCCAGGACAGGACAGGGGTCACCCCTCCCTTAAGGGGTTCAGCCTGCCGACTCGGAGTCCCTGGATGGCTGTGAAACACCAAATTACGTACGCCACAGCTGACCATCCTGGGTCATAGCAAAACATTCCTGCCACGAAGGCAACTACGGTTCCTTAGTGAGGTCCATAAAGGGAACCGTAGAGGGGGAAGACTGTGCTATATCAAGGGGCTTCAAAGGCAATGAAGGAGAAAATAAGTAGGGGTCTTTGGCAAAGGGTGATCACCTCCCAAGGAAGGACAGGTCCTGGGGGGCGGGATACCTCTGGCCAAAAGCACTTGATCCACAAGACGCAACACGTCGTGTTCAGAGAGGCTTCTAGTGGATTTCATGGACACGGCTGAGGGAGAGTCAGGTCTATCCAAAGATGGGGCAAGCTTGGTGCCCACCTTACCAGTCTGCACTGAAAACAACGGGGCCGTGAGGGACTGAACTACAGGTGTCTGCACCGAGGAAATCATCGGTGTCAAAGTCATGGTCTGCACCGACAATAAGGTCAGTGCTAAAGTGGTTGTCAGCGCCAAGGCTGGGACCGAAAAAATCGGTGTCAATAACTGAGTTGTCGGCTCTGGGTAAAGTGTTGGAGCCAATGTGGTAACAGTCTGCATTGAATGGATAGTCGGTGCTGGTGGAGAAGTGTGAACCGAGGAGCCCCTCGGTACCGATACGATAAAGGGCACGCTAGTCGGTGCCGAAATCACAGATGGCGCCGATGGCCTCTGAGCTTGGAAGATGGCCGGCTCGGTTCCAAGGTCAGAACCGATACCCACATGTAAGGAATGAACAAAGATTAACAATATCAGATCAAACTTTATACAGTTGCCATGTTTGCACTTGTGTGTTGGCAGGAAATAAATTATCAGAAGCAGACTAAAACAATCAGGAATCCGTCTTGAAATGAAAACATACTTAAAATACAAATGCTAACATTATTCCCTCTCAGTCTACATATTAGGAGAATCTTCACATTTCATCACCATCTTTATTTGAGTCAACTGTACAGTGGGTCTAGTCAAACAGACTACCTCCCAAACTAAACAATAAGCTTAGGAGGAAGCAAATAAAAGATCCAAGGAACTATCAAACAAATGATACCCACTAGGTCAGTGTAAATGTTAAGATCTTCTAAGAGTACAAAAATCCAATCTCTAATGATTTGTGGAAGTCTGCAAAGAAGTCTACATGGCCTAGATGAGAAGAACCATCGCTCTAGTGTGATACTCTTTCACTGAACTTGAGAAAAAGACATTGAGCCCGTAAGTGACAAAACACAATACAAACCTCTTCAGCTTGTTACTATGACAATGCCTCCTTGACCACTGACTTCCTTTGACAACTTGGAGTAAAACAGGAAAACAACTTTCTCAATTTGCGAAGAATTTTAACCTGCAGTCCAGTACTACCACAGCCATTAATATATGTCAAGTGTCAATCAAATACATGTAGAGTGTATAAAGCAAATATGGAACCCCTTAATTTGAACCCTGCTTGATTCTACACTGCATTCTGCTTGTTCACTAGAATGTCAATACACATTTTTTCTTTCTAATTAGTACTCTGTTATTCCTTACATTTCTGTACTTTTTGTTAATGAAATGCTTTGTATTTCACTCAAGTTGAGCCTTAAATTGGTCAGTATTAATCAATGCACCACCCTGGAAAACAAATATAACTAAGTAAATAAATCTCTAGGAAAAAAAGTGAATTAACTGTTTTAAAGAAACTAAAGATACCACATACAGAGTGGAAACAGAACAGAAGTCTAAGTAAATACGCTCATAAATGTGGATAGTTTCCACTATCTTGCCCTTGAACGTAACTTCATACATAAGTACACAAAATTCCAGATCCAAAAAGACATCTAGAGACAGAGTGAAGATATGAAATGCTCTGCACTAGTTGTCAAAAATTTGCTGCTTCTCTTTCTAGCAGCTATACAAGTATGCATCACTAAACATTTTTATTAGATTATTACACACATCTAAGTGTAAAAGGCAGAAAATATCAATTCACATCCCCTGTAGCTGACTTTTACAGAAGAACATACAAAAGGTGACTACTACAACTCAAACAAAAATACTATATAGCATGTTGTGATTTAACAGAGATATGCTAAAATGAGAAAGGGGGAACAGAACATTCATACCAATTTTACCAAACGGTGATATAAATTACATCACCGTCTAACTACTGGAAATTTCTGTGGCTGAAACACTAAATAACACACGATTTTAAACACCCACTTATTAAGCCTGTTAGAAATGGTCACAATTTACAAAACTTCTGATTCTAAATAAAGTTCCAATGTGTCTTGTAATAAGGACTATTACCTTTGCTTCTGCCTATTAACCTCACCATACATAAAAAAGAACACAAGCCCTGATAGTCATACCAGTATAAGATGCATCTTTGTAGACAAGGCATCATTCACGTTAGTTAGTATCACTAGGATTAGTAAAACATTTAATCCCTCTTTGTTGTAATGTTTACCTAATCTAGTTTGGAGAACTGGAGTCTGAGCCATTTTTCACACTCGGTATGCCACCATTAAGCAGTGCTAAAGCCCCAAGAAAAGCTTGGGATATGCATCACTATCTCCTTACTCCCTTAACTTCCAAGCTAAAGTGCAAAATATGTTATCTGGGTCTCCAGGTATAACCAACTTCTTTGTTCAAGGCATGGATTCTAATAAATTCACCTTGAGGGCATACATGAGCAAAGCGCAGGAAGTGACAACTGATATCCTTGTCAAGAACATATAATATGAATGTTATGATCACAAAACCCAATCGCAACTCTTTGTAGTACATAGGAGCTTTAGCTGCTCCAATGAACTAATTATTGCAGAAGTGTAGAAATGAAGTGCTTTACATCTTTTGAAAGCCTTGAAACATGTTGCATCCTAAACAGACCGTATCCAGAAATCAAGTTTTCCTATGATAAATAAAGGGCTTTAAAAGCTGTTAAAACACCTTACTCTGCCATACTTTTTATTTGGTGGCAGCAGACTATTTTTTCAGCTTTTCAAGATGCTTAACTACTTGGCACTGTTCTTTGGTGGCCGGGAATGGCTGCTATTAATGACCTAGCATGAACTTATAGCTTAATAGCCATGAAATGCTTAAGTAATTAGTCAAATGCCTTTCTTGTATAAGAAGGATCCTTAATAAATTCTTTTTTTTTCAAAAGTTGGTGCATAATTGCCATGCAAAATTCAATCCAATGCATAACTATTAAGCAGTTGTGCAGCTAGGGTGGGATTAGAAGGGGCATCTGTTGGGAGGATGCAATCAGCCAATCTGGATCTCTCCTTAATGCAATACTGGCTTTTAAAACCCGGTAATGCATTTGTAGTCAAACTTGAGCACTTTAGCACTTTGTGTGTGGTCTTAACTGTAGCAAGAAATTTGCTACAGTTTAAAAGTTTAAAAAAGGAATATATAGATATATATATATATATATATATATATATATATATATATATATATATATATATATATATACATATATTTTTTTTAACTAAAACCTGAGCGCTGTAGCTCTCCATGCAGGTAGGGTATAAGCTGTAGCAAATGTTTGCTACAGCTTACAAGGCTATTTATTTTAACTAAAACAACCTGAGCGCCATAGCATTTTGTGCAGGTAGGGTATAAAATGCAAAATGAGGGGGAGGGGCAGGGCAAAGAAATGCGACCTGAATGGCTGGGGCGGGGGGGGGGGTACTGGCCAGCTACACTTTCTGCTGCAAAGCGTGGTCACTATACACAGAGATAACTCTCCCAAAGCACTTCAGGTATTTCCTACGTGAAATATACACATCAGAATCATGAAAACAAGAAAATGATAATCAAGAAAAACAATACCATTACAAAAGTACAGTTGGATAAAATCTTACCATAATAGTAGATATCCTTCCCTTCACTGCTGCAGTATCCATAACCCATGGGATCTCCTGCCAAAGATAGCCTTATGCCCAGCCAGTAAACCAAAGTCTTTAACTCTTATCAGCATCATGCGTATGATCCCTGCGTCAGAGTATAGGGCATAAAGGTGACGCATGGATGCTCCAAACTCAGAAATGAAGTGCCCCAAGAGAACTAGGTCTACCTTAGGAGAAAGGAGAACATGGAAATCCAAGGGAAAAATGAGATGTCTAAGGAGAAGGGCAAACACCCCTTGGCCAGCAGACGTTGCCAAAACAAAAAAAGGAATATAAAAGGGGAAGGAGGGAGGGACTGAATACTGCAACAAGTGAAAGGAAGGACATCTACTGTTATGGCAAGATTTTACACAACTGTACTATGTCCCTCCATATCACTGTTGTAATACTCATAACCTGTGGGAGAGTACAAAAGCTACTGTAAGGAATAGGAGGAGGAAGGAAAAGAGAATCCATGAAAGACAGCCTTGGCAAAACCTGCCCTGTCTCTGGAAAGCTTGCAATATTTGGTGAAGGTGTGCACAGAAGGCCAAGTAGCAGCTTTAAGGATGGAACTGGTTTCCAAACTCTTGAAGAAAGATTACAAGGAGACCAATCCCCTGGTTGAATGGGCCCGACCAGAGGAAGAAAGCTGTCAGCAATGAAAGGAACAACAAAATAAATAGTTTTCAAAATCCAGGAGGAAATGGCTGGCTTAGAAACTTCCAAACCCAATGTCCAGGCATGAAAAGAAACAAAAAGTTGCTCAGACTTACATATAGCCTTTGACTTGTCCAAATAACATCTGAGGTATGTAGAACATTCTCACCTGCAGATTGCAGAGAAGGAAAAAATGAAGGAAGCCATATAGATTAAGGGACAACTCACTAACCACAATGAGCATAAAAGAAGGATTAGTGCATACATACACCCTAACCCTATGAAAAAATCAAAAAAGGGAAAACTGCCGTCAAGGCTTGGAGATTAAAAACTCTCTTGGTAGAAGTGATGGCAACCAGTAAAACAGTCTTCCAGGTGCAATGAAGCAGCATTAGATTCAAAGAAAGCCTGGGTCAGTTTCTCAAGAACAAAATTAAGTCCTCAAAAAGAATGGATAGGCTTTCTTGGAGGTCTGATGTGGAAAAAGCCTATCAGGAATGGTTTAACCTCAAAACAAGAGGACAACAGAGGATTCAAAGGCAAACAAGTAGAGATTGCTGACAAGTGAACTTTGACAGAAGAATATGCTAAATCAGCATGGACCAGTTTACACAAATAAGACAGAACTAAAGGGACACCACTGAAAATGAATCCTTGTGAAGATTAAGACGCCAAACAGAATACTTCTTCCATTTGGACATGTATGGTTTTCTGGTATTCAAAGAAATGGTGTCTGAAAGGAATTAAAACCCTATTGCCCAAAGTGTCAACTGAAGAGTGGACAGACGAGGGTGCAGAAGAAACCCCTTGCTTTGTGTGAGAAGATCCATCTGGTGAGGTAACTTGTGATGACTGCCCCTGGCTAGATGAAAAAGAAGGGGGAACCAGTGCTGTCTGGGCCAAAAGGGAGATGCCAACAAGATTTCTGATATTATGTAGAACCCTGTAAAGAAGAGGAAGAGGAGAGAAAGCATACAGGAACATCCCCTTCCACGAAAAAGACAGGGCATCCACCCTCCAAGCCCGATGACTTGGGGCCCTGGAACCGAAGTGAGGAAGCTCTCTGTTCAGAAGGGAGGCAGAGAGATCCACTTGAGGGATCACAGATGACCTATGTCCAGAAACACCTCTCTATGAAGCATCCATTCATGAGGTTGTGCCCTGGACCTGCTCAAAAAGTCTGCTACCAAGTTTTTTCCTATAGGAATGTAAACTGCCTGAAGAGAAATCTGCATTTGGATAGCTAGGTCCCAGACCTGAAGGGCTAGCCTGCAAAGAAGGTAAGACCTTGTGCCCCTCTGCTTGCTGATGTACCAAATAATCGTGCTGTCTGTATAGACACTTAAAGGGCCTGGGGACCAAAGGGAGTGGAAGACCTGGAGAGAAAAAATAAGCGCCTGCATCTCTTTTATGCTGATGTGATCCAGTTACTGATGAGGGGCCCAGAGATCCTGAACCTTCATACTGCCAGAAGCAGTCCCGCACTCCTCATCGGAAGTGTCTGTAAAGAGCTCCTGAGACAGAGGAGGCAAGAAAGGGACAACTAAATTGAGAAATAAGTTGCGACTCCACCACTAAAGATCAATTTTAGACTAGGAGGTAAGGGAACTGAAAACTCCGGAGGGTGGCAATGCTGAAGCCACAGCAACAGCAGGTACCATTGAAACTTCTTCACATTAAGCTTGGCAAAAGCGAGCATGGTGGTGTTTGGGGCCATGAACTCTAGAGCCCTCAGAAATTCCCTTGCAGGCAACAGAGACAGAGGAAGCAAGGATTGGAAGCAGGTTGTTAGAGACAGTACCTTGGGAGCAGGCAGACAGGCCAGCATTGGAAAAGTTTAGATTCTGCATCCCAGGAAGATGTGATCCTGAGAAGAGGACAGGACAGATTTCAGGAGATTCAGGGTGAAACCCAGACTGCACAACATAAACCTGGTAAAGTTCAGGTACTGCAGCAGCCTGGAAAGAGAGGAAGCTTGAAGGAACGGATTGTCCACTGAAGGAAATATTTGCACTCCTTGAAGCCTGTAAAAAGCTATGACTAGAGCCAGACACTTAGTGAATAACCTTGGAGCTGTGGAAATACCAAAGACAAAGCAAAGAACTGAAAATGAGAGAGAGAGAGAAACAAATACTTCCTGAATAAAGGATGAATGGGAATATGAAGTTAAGCATTCTTCAGATCCAGGGAAACTAGAAAGGTTTGAGGAAGCAAGAGAGGAAATAGTAGCCCGAGGGAAAGCATCCTGAAGGTGGATACCTTGAGGAAAGTACTCTAAAAAGAAAGCTCTGGAACAGGAGTCCAAGACGTATACTTTCTGGGAACCAGAAAAATCCTAAAATAGAACTCTGTATCGCTTAGGGCCTCTAGGACAGTTTGAATAATGCCCTGATCCAGTAAACCCTGCAGCACTCCTTTAAATGGGGAATTTTAATCTGAAGGGGATTGAGGAATGCCCGAAATAGGGGGAAGAAACTTCCAGACCATGAAATAGTCTTGAAGGATAATCTGTTGCCAAACAGTGGATGATGGAGAAAGTCTATGAGGCAAGGGAACCTGGCCGAGGGGGGGGAGGCAGAATGTCATATGGAGGCAGATTTGTTCTGAAAGATTTGTTCAGTCAAGGAAATCAAGGTAAAAAACTTCTCTAAAGCCAACTTCACACTCCTCAAGACCAAGGTGGGAAGTTTCAAAGCTCCCAATCAAATGGAAAATGATGACCCATCGGCAGAATCCTTTACAAGTGCATTCTATGAACACCTTCAAGAATGCATTGACTGAGCCATCCCAAGTAAAACCAAGACAAACTCCTCAAAAAAGAGGAAGCCAGTCTGATGGACCCTGGCCATAAATAAATTTTACAACAGAAGGAGGAAACTCCTGCAAGATAGAACAAAATCCCAAAATAAGAAGGCGTCTCTGATTAACATCAGTAAAAAACTGTGCTCCCTCATTAAATCATCCAAGGCCAACTTCGAAAGAAAAATAGCCAATGACTAAGGATAACCACAAGGCCTTCTTTAACTATGTCAACAGTCTAGGGGCAAACTCTCAGATATGCTCCGAGCTAGTGCATAATGGCCATAAATACAGTGAACCAACCGACATTGCCAACATCCTGGCTGACAAGTTCAGTGCAAACTTCACCCCCCACCCCTCTCCAGGAAAGGGGCTAGCACACATCCCAGAAGAATGTGGCGCTCCAGATATCTCAGACGCACAAGTAAAGACAGCCCTTGCAAAGGCCAAAAACACAGCATCAATGGGACCAGATGCTATCCCAGGTTGTGTCTTACACGAGCTTATAAATGAACTAACCCCCCATCTCAAATCACTATTCAAACTCAGCCTCTCTACAGGCATTGTACCCAAAGAATGGCGTACAGCAACAGTCGTACCACTCCACAAAGGTGGTGCCACAACTGACCCTGGGAACTATCGCCCTATAAGCTTGACTAGCTTGGTCTGCAAAGCCATGGAACACATTATCATGGTGCTCATTAACAGGGACATTGGGAACCTCCAAACACTGGACCCCACCCAGTTCGGCTTTGTTAAAGGCAGATCTTGCCTCCTGAACTTGGTCGACTTCTTCGAAACAGTCACCAAGGCCATAGATGAAGGGAAGGTGGTCCACACAGCATATCTGGACCTCGCTAAGGTGTTCAACACCATCCCACACTCAGGAATCATAGACAAACTCACCAGCTTAAATATCATCCACCATGTCATGAGATGGGTTGCCAATTGGCTCTCAGACAGAACCCACATGGTAAGAGTGGCAGGCGCCATGTCTGACTCTAAACCAATCACAAGCGGAGTCCCACAGGGCTCAGAATCCTGGGACTCCTCCTGTTCGGTATATATTTATCCGAAGTACAGGCAAAGGCGGAGGGACTCTGGCTAACCAAGTTCGCAGATGACTGTAAATTGGGTGCAATAATTGACTCTCCAGCTGACACAGACATCCTGCAAAAGGGTCTCACAGAGACAAACACCTGGTGTCAAAGTCACGGCCTCAAGCTAAATGCCAAAAAATGCATAGTAATCCCATTTGGGAAAAACAAAGTACCTACAAACTACCACACAGATGGGAATCCACTAAGTACAGAAGAAATAATTAGGGACCTGGGTACCCAAGTAGATAGCATGCGCTCCTTTGATAACCACGTAGCCAAAACGGTCAGGAAATCCTTCTATGTGGCGCACCTGATCACAAAGGGTTTCTCATCCAGATCGAAGGAGGTGATTGCGCCCCTTTACTCCTCACTCATTAGGCCCATAATAGAGTACAATGCTCCATTTGGGATGTACCTCACTAGACACCTGCAACAACTAGAAAGACCACAGAAGTACCTCACTAATAGGATTAAGGGCTTTAAACAATTACCCTATGAAGCACGACTAAAAAAGCTCCAGCTCTTCACAGTCGCTTACCATCTGCTCAGAGGTGACCTATGCCTGACCTATAGGGACATGTCAAACCCTGAACTAATGGACATGCTTCACCTCAAAAAAACGAGATCCCTCAGAACCACTCGTTCTAGCGACTTGAACCTATGTACAACAATAAACAGGACATGCTGGAGGGATAGATTCCTGTCCCAGTGACTCCCCTCACTCTGGAATAGAATCCCAATCCATATTCGACAGAGCTCCTCTCTGACCCTCTTCAAGAGAAATCTTGATGAGTGGATGGGTAATCATAAGTTCTACCCTGGGATCACTTCAGGAGCCCTGTTGACAGAGGCCCAGGTTACTAATCTAATGGTGAGGCGAAAGCCATCACTCTGTGGCTGGGCTTATAAATGCCCATGGGCAGATAGCCTAGTACTTACCTATGAACGGAATGTTTTTAAAGTCTAGATGTCTGAGTTGACTTGTCAGGCAAAAAAAAAAAAAAAATCTATGGACATTCTTACCTTTGGAGAGCTGACAAGGCTGTCTAAGAACAAAGGCAGTTTTAGCAAGATAATTCTTCTGAAACTTAGGAGTAGGGGAGACAACAATCTGTTTAAGGTCCTTCATTGCACTGTCTTGTTCCTGTAAGGTTTTAAATAAATGCACCACAGGAGTACCAAGAGATTTTGATTATCTAAAGGAGCATCATAATGCTTCGTCTTACGAAAGAACAAAGTATAGCATCTCATGACAGAGTCTGAAGCAGCAGCTCTACAGGATGCATCAGCAGCATCATAAGTATACTTAATGTAGTGACTAGCCACCTGAGATGTCGATCCCACCAAAGAGCAAGCAGTGGACTAACCCTCAAAATCAGACAGAATCCCTCAGACAAAAGAGACAAAAAAGTACCTGGTCATGTGAGTTTAATAGTTTACACCTTCCCCAGCCTCTCCATAGGCCAACCATCCTTGCCTGATGGAAGACACTTAGAAGGCAAAAGCAAAAAAGGCTTACCAGCAGAGACAGAGACACAGCAGGGTCAGAAGAAGGACATTTATAAAGAAACTTGAAAGCCTCATGCACCTTGTAAAAATGGTTAGGTTTCTTAGGGGCAGAAGGATGGGAATCAGGAGCCAAAGAAGCAGCCAAAAAAGTATCAAACAGAGCAGCCAAAACTTCAGGAACAGCAGAAGACTTAGGGGAGTCTGTCCGCAGCAACTCCAAATACCTTTTCTGTGTGTCAGAAACACAGGAGCAATCCAATTTAAAATGCTCCATCATGTAAATCACTGTATGACCAATGGGCAATTCTTCCAAGGGGAAGTCAGTTACTTAAGGACGACTCCTCAAAAGAGCTATAGTCCAAAGTTAATGGCATTTGGGAGAAAGAAAAAGGAACACTTATGTGAGTCCGATTCCTCCCCAGAGGAATCACCTTCCCTAGATTGTTTAAGGGGACAGAAGCAAGGAGGAGAAGTAACCGAAACCCCCTGAGGTGTTCTCAAAGACATCAGGGTATTAAACAGGACCTGAGTAAAATCCTGCCACTTCTTCTGAGGATCTTTGGGAGTGGGAGAAATATGCTTAGTCTTCTGTGTCTTCTTAAACGGGGGAATGTCAGCTGTAACAAACCTCATGGTTAAGAACCTTGCCATGATTCGATCAGTGAGGGTAACAGGAACTTCCTTCCTAAGATCTGAGGAATAACTCTAGGCTCCTTAGATATGATCAGTTGTGGTTCCCCTTCTACATCCACTACAAACGTTCACAAAGCCTTGGAGGACATGCAAAAAGCCAGCTCTATTCAGGTCTCTGACAGTGTTGTCGCCATGGGAATAAATGTCAGTACTGGGCAGTCATCAGTGGTATCATTCACCTTGAGAAATACATCCGGCAGAGGCTGGACATTGGCAGTATCAGACCTCAATTTTTTGGCCTTTTTCTTAAGAAGTGGCTGTATCTCAGGGTGGGTGGATTTGGCCATTATACCCTAGGCCAGCCACTTGAGATGCTGGTTCTTAAGATAAATGGAAAGAGAAGACAGATGGCTGCAAAGGCTCTGGCACAAACACCTGACAAACTGAAGACTGAGTGTGGTTGTGAGAAACTCCTAGACAAAACAAACACTTATTATAATCCTTATGGGGAATATGCCTCCCAAACTGACATTTCCCTTTCTTGGAAGACATGCAGTCTCAAAATGCACTATAAGAGGGAAAAAATAGAACGCCAATGGGGTCTATATTATAATCTCTAATGTTTAATAGTTAGAATGCATAAAAATCGAACTTTATGCATCAAACTATTAAACAATCGAAACTCAATAAAAATATTGCCTGAAAAATATGTTCCTAAGAAGAGGTTATCCAGTGAAATTTGTTAATGACATTGTAATAGAGGTAGTTAATAAAAGAGAGAGGAATTTTTATTTACCTCTGTTATCTGAATCTCAAATCCAGGATGCAATTGTCATAAATGAATTGTCTTTAGTGAATGATATTACTATTAGAAACTATAACATATCCTTTATAACTAGTTTTACAGTTGATACCAAGGACATAAAAAATATCCTGGAGAAAAATTGGGCTATTTTGAGGCAGGAAAAGAGTTTGAGACAATTTATAGTTTCGAGCCCCACAATGGGTTTTAGGAGAGGTAGAAATTTGAAGAGTTCATTTGAAAGAGATCATGGTTTAGATAACAAGACTGTTGGACATATGTGTAAGTGTGGTATGTGCCATTTCTGTAAACATATAAAGGAAGGAGGGGTGTTTCAAATTAATAACGGCAAACTAAAAATCAAATGTAAATACAACTGCAACTCGGAGAGAGTAATATATTGTGCAACGTGTGAGTTATGCTGTTGCTTTTATGTAGGCAAAACAGAGAGAAAATTAAAAAATCGAATTTATGAACACCTATATGAAAGTCGAAAGAAAAAGGAAACTAATGCTTTAATTAAACATGTAATGGAGAATGAGGGCACTCCTTTACATTTTTTGTAACAGATAATACTTGTACTGAAATGAGAGGGGGGGGGCACCTGGTCGTCACTACTGGAGAAAAGGGAACTTTACTGGCAGCTCCATTTGGATGCCTGCAACTGGCCAGGATTGAATGAAAGTAAATCTATTAGTCTCCTTTTAAGACTTAAAGCATAAATGAGGTAATATCTATGCCTTTTTATTTATATTTCCTCATGTTTTTTTTAGTAACCTTTATTTATGTAGTTATTTATTCATCTGCACATTGAGTTTATATTTAGGTCCAGCTTCATATACATTATTTACTATTTATTATTACAATATATATTAGTATATTACATATATACATGCATTTATATTTATAGTGACTATATGCATTTATGATGTTTTAATATTTTATTTTATGTCATTTTATTGTGCCATTGATTCTTATATGTCTTTTAAATGTATGTGATTTATGACTTTAAGGGGGTGTAGCTTTTAGGTGATTTTGTACATGTGATTGCTTAGATTAGGTTTAAATATGTGTGATTAATTTATGGTGATTGTCTGATGAAGTTCTGTGCTTCAGGACGAAAGCGCTTACCAGCTTTCATGTGTTGTTTTGTGGAATAAACTATTTGTGCTTTTTTTGGGCATTCAGCTCGTTTATTGAGTAAAAAGGTGTAGCAGAGCCCTCCTGTATCCTCGATCACTTTGGTATACTAGCCGGACATAGGGCTATCCTTGGAGGGAGATACCACAGGCTATGAATACTGTAACAGTGATATGGAAGGATATCCGATACTTACTGTCCTTATATGGGAAAGCTAGGAATACAGCAGGACTGAAATGGACAGAGAAGGGATAATAAATCTCTGATTATTGCAAGCCACATGCAGAACTGAAAAAATGATAAGAGAATTCTATGGAGAACTCCCAAGAGCAGCAGAGAATGCTATGGGCTGTAGTCTTACTGAGAAAAATTCTACAGACCAGTGACATGTGCAAGAGAAAAACGTATGCAGCAGAGTTATAAACACACAGTTTGTCCTCTCAGCAGAAGACAGAGTCATTGCTTCTCAGTCTTCATTCATATAAATCACACCTACCTAGCTCTACTAATGATTTTGTAGCAATTTTCTATAGCTACAGATCATCAGAAAAGTACAGTTTTGTACCTACCATAAATGTAGATGTCCGAGAGGAATGCATCTGCAGTCCTTACAAATGGGTTGTCCTGTCGTCAGGCAGCCCTTCGGTCGGCCGGATTCCAAAGTCTGGGTCTGGCTTCGGCTGGTGTCGCACTTCACCCGACATCATTGCGGCAGTTTTTCGGGTATAAAGGCATCAGCCGATGCCATTTTCCTCAGTGTTTCTTGCCCCAGATGCCAGGTGCCCTCTTGGTAGGCTAACTTTGGATAAATGCCAAAGTTTCCAAATAGTAGAGAGCAAACACACAAAATAAACATGTATGTACATATATACAAACAAATACACCATAATAGATCCCCCCCAAGCTAGCTGAAGATTGGTAAATACCCTAGGAGTACCTCAGAGGGGAAGGAGGGTGGGTAATCCTGACTGCAGATGCATTCTTCTCGGACATCTACATTTATGGTAGGTACAAAACTGTACTATGTCCTTCAAGGATGCATCTGCAGTCCTTACAAATGGGTAGAATACCATAGCTAAACTAGGGAGGAGGTAATGAGAATAGATTATGGTGTAGTCAGGATCCCTTGCAAAACAGCAGTGGCAAAGCCAGCACGGGATCTAGAGTATAGAGGTAAGTTATAATGCTTGGCAAATGTATGCACGGAGGTCCAAGTAGCAGCCTCTATAATGTCCTTGGTAGCCACTCCTCGTAAGAAAGCTGTGGTAGTGGCTGTGGCCCTTGTGGAGTGAGGCCTGATGTTCTCTGGAGTTTTCTTTCCATGGTAGGAGTAACAAAGTCTAATGCAATTTCCTATCCATTTGGAGATTGTCTGCTTAGAAATTGGTTTTCCTTCTTTTCCTGTTGCATAAGCTACCAGAAGCTGGTCAGTTTTTCTATTGTTTTTTGTCCTGTCCAGGTAGTAGCGCAATTGCCTGTGTACATCCAAGGTATGTAAGAGCTTTTCTCCCCTGTTCTGTGGATTGGGGAAGAATGTAGGAAGGTGGATAGCCTGATTTAAAGAGACTCTGGATACCACCTTAGGCATAAATGTAGGATTTGTTCTCATGGACACTCTATCTTGATGGAAGATCAGGAAGGGTTGCACTGCCATTAATGCTTGTAGTTCAGAGACCCTTCTTGCTGAAGTTATTGCCAGCAGGAAGGCAGTTTTCCAGGATAAGTATTGCAAGTCTGCTGTAACTGCTGGCTCGAAAGGAGGTAGAGTCAGTTTATCTAGCACAAAGTTCAAGTCCCATGCTGGCAATGGAGGTTTCCTGGGAGGTTTTACATTTTTAATTCCCCTCAGAAACTGTCTGAGCAGAGGATGCGAGAAGACAGGAGGATCCAAGCTGTATTGTGCTGAAATAGCTGATGCATGTATCTTTATGGAGGAATAGGACAGGCCTGTGTGGTAGAGCTCGGCCAAGTACTCCAGGATGTTGGCTATGTTCACCAGTGACACATCTTGCCCCTTTGCAGCACTCCAGATGAGATATCTTTTCCATTTTGCTGCATAATTCTTTCGCGTTGAAGGTCTACGAGCCTCCAGGATTATGTCCTTAACCCTTTGGGATAAATTTGGGGTAATTTCTGTCATGTAATGTTCCAGGCAGTTAGCTGCAGAGTTTTTAGGTTTGGATGCAGAATGCTGTAGTTGTTCTGTGTCAGCAGTAATGGGATCAGGGGCAGTTTCCATATTTGTTCCCGGGACATGCTCCTCAGCAGTGGGTACCAATGTTGTCTTGGCCAGTCTGGGGCTATCAGAATGATCCTCGGACGTTCCTCTTTGATCTTGAGAAGCACCTTGTGCATCAAAGGAAGTGGTGGGAATGCGATGCTGTCAGGCTTTTCCAACTGAAGGATAGGAGTCCACCTTCCAAGCAAGTGGGTGGTAAGTCCTTGTGCAGAATTTCTTCAACTGGTGATTGTATGGGGATGCAAACAAGTCTATTTGTGGTAATCCCCATTCTCTTGTGATGGCTTTGAAGATGTCCGGATGCAGCATCCATTCGTGGGCATCTGTTGTAGTTCTGCTTAGTATGTCTGCTAGAATGTTTTCCTTCCCTGGTACATAAATTGCCTGTAACTGAAGGTTGTAGCTCAGAGCCACATCCCATAGGTCTAGTGCCAGCCGGCATAGGGGGTATGAGTGTGTGCCTCCCTGTTTGTTGATGTACCACATAACCGTGGTGTTGTCTGTCCTTATCAACAGCTGGCCTTCGTGGAGAAGAGGTCTGAATTGCCTGGATTGCCAATGTTACTGCCATCATTTCTTTTAGATTTATGTGCAGATGCAGTTGGTCTTGAGTCCATAGGCCTTGAATGCACTTGTCCATCATGTGTGCCCCCCAACCGAGGTCTGAGGCATCTGTCGTGCTAGTTTGTCTTGGTTGACTTTTGCAGAAGGGCAGTCCTGTGTTTGATTGACAGGCCTGAGCCCACCATAGGAACTCTTGCTTCAGGCATGGGATCATTGGAATTTTGGTTTCCAGGCTGTGCTTGTGTTGAGACCACAAATTCTTTAGGTACCACTGTAGCTTTCTCATATAAAGTCTGGCATGAGGGACCAGAATTATGCAGGATGCCATGAAGCCTAGAGCTTGTAGCACTTTTCTTGCAGTTAGATGGCTCTGCTTTGTTAATGCCAATAAATAGAGAGGAAGTTGCTCTTTCTTTTCTGCAGTTAGAAATGCCATTTGTTTTGATGTGTCCAGTTCTGCACCCAGAAAGGTGATTATTTGGGATGGAATCAGCCTTGACTTTTTTGTATTGACTGTGTACCCCAGGGCTTGTAGCAGGTAGATGACTCTTTGTAAGTCTTCTGTTAATATGCTTTTGTTGTCTGCTTGTATCAGGCAGTCGTCCAGGTAGGGATAGATTTGAATTCCCTGAAGTCTGCAATGAGCGATTACTGATGCCAGGCATTTCGTGAACACTCTGGGCGCAGTAGATAAGCCAAAGGGCAATGCTGAGAATTGATAATGCTCTGATCCTGCAAGAAATCTGAGGTATCTTCTGCAAATTGGTCTTATGGGGACATGCAGGTATGCCTCCTTGAGATCTAGAGTTACCAGCCAAGACTCCTTGCCCAGCATGGGAAGAAGCTGCTGTAGGGTCAGCATTTTGAATTTTGGAACAATGAGGAATGTGTTTAGAGCGGACAGATCTAGAATAGGACTCCATTTGTTTTCTTTTCTTGGTACCAGGAAGAGCCTGGAGTAAAATCCCTTCCCTTGCTCCATCAATGGTACCTTTTCCACAGCACGCATTCTTAATAATTGAGATATTTGTTTTAGAGCTTCTGCCCTTTGAGAAGGTGGTAGGTTTGGCATTCCTCTCTTTCCTGGTAATGTATGGAAATGGAACCTGTAACCTTTGTCTATAGTCTGCAAAATCCATTTTTCTCTTGTAATGCAGTGCCAGTTTCTTGAAAATAATGTTAGCTTTCCGCCTAAGGGTGCTTCTAGTTGTTCCCTGGTAGGCGGTGTCACCGCCAAGTCACTGTGATTGAGCTGTTGTAGTGGTGGTGGCTGTATCCGTGCCTCGTTGGTTGTTACCCTGCCACTGGCGACCCCTGTAGGCACCCCTGGATTGGTTTCTGCCTCTAGAGCCTATTCCTGCCTCTTTGTGCCTTAGAGGAGTCTGGAAAGGACCAATTCTTGGAGGGCCAATTCCTGCTAAACCTTGGAGGTTGAACTTGTAAGAAATCTTTTACTGTTTGCACAGATTTTGCTTTTTCTTCCATCTTTTTCAGAACCTGCTGTGCGGGGGCACCAAATAAATTGACCTTGTCCATAGGTGCATCCAAAAGCTTAGATTTGACATGGTCTGGTAATGCCTGCTCTTTCAACCATGCATGCCTCCTGATAACTGTGCCCGTCATGGCTGATCTAAAGGAAGCCTCCAGTGCATCATAGCCACATTTTAAAGAATGGTTACTAACCTGCTGTATGTTATGTAACATTTCTTGAACATACTTTTATCTAAAGATTCTTCAGAGGACAGCTTTTAGTCAACTGGTCAAGCATAAACTCTTGATATTGAATCATATGAAATTGGCAGTTCAAAGCTCTAGCTGACAAAGTAGCAGAGGTGTAAACTTTTTACCCCATCTCTAAGGACCTGGATTCCCTTTCAGAGGGGAGGGGGTTTTTAGAAGTAGTAGCTGCTACAGCTTTAGGGCCCTGGGAGATAGTCTCTGGATCTGCAAAAGGGGCCTTATATAAGTGGTGATGAGTGTCCGGGACCCTGTAGTACCTATCAGGTTTTGCAGGAGCCGGAGGTAAAGTATCAGGAGTAGTACAAGCATCATTAAATGCATCATCAACAACAGATAGAACTGGAGGAATAGCTAAAGGCCTATGCTGTGGTAAGTGTAGAAAGGTCCTAAGCCTTTTTCTAGAGTCTGAGAAATCTTGGCCCTGCCACTGAAATTGTTCCCGCATAGCATGCAAGGTTTCCCCAAAGGAAAATTCCTCAGGAGGAGAGGCTGAAGGGATGGACTCCTCAGCATCAGAGTCTTCGTAAGGAGAATAAGAAGCCTCAGGAGGGCCTGTATGATCTGAATCATCAGAAGAATCATCTGTGGCTACTGGCTCAGGGGGCTCTGCTCTAGGCCTCTTTTCTGGAGGAGGGAGAGAGGCCCTGTCTGGATGAGGCTGGGATCCACGAATTAAAGTGATGAGATCCTGTGCCAAGGAAAGCATATGGGAACTGGTGCTGGGCCTGTGAGAGGGGGGCTTGGCAGGCACAGGTTTGGAAGTTTTGGCTGCTTTAGCCCTGGCAAAGGCCTTAATAGACATAGCTGGAGGAGGCCTAGCAGCTCCACGTGCAGGGGTAGAAATATCTAGTGGAATGGTGTCTGATAAGTCCTGTGAAATCGCAACAGAAGGCTGGATTTCAGAAGCCGTTTCTACCAGTAAAGAAGAGGCGTCGGTAGAAGGCAAGTTATCTGCTGAAGAAAGAACCGCTTGCTCGGTTTCGGCCGAAACCGAGACACTCGTGGATTGCTTAACCGCGGTTTCAGTCGAAACCGCGGACCGCGAGTGTCGGTCCTTTTCTTTGCGTTTTTTGGTTATTTGCGTAGTCGGAGGATCCGACGGCATAATGTAGGCAAAATCGGAGCTGAAAATCTGTTCAGCAAAGTCCGAGCGACGTCTAAGCATCCGTCGGTTAAAAGAAGCACAGGCTAGACAAGCTGCTACGTTGTGGTCTGGGCCTAAGCAATGTATGCAATAGGAGTGGAAATCTTTATGAGGCATTTGTTTCCCACAAGATAAACAATTATTAACTTTCTCTGACATCGGCTGAGGCAAGAAAGAGTCCCCAACGGGGTACTTAGCTTTATAGAAGTCTTCGAAGTAGTATTCGGTAGTAGTAATCTCTGGATCTGACCGACCGGCACTTGCGAACAGCTTCTGCTTCGGGCGCCACGCGGCAAGAAAGACTGGGGAAAATGGCGTCGGCTGATGCCTTTATACCCGAAAAACTGCCGCAATGACGTCGGGTGAAGTGCGACACCAGCCGAAGCCAGATCCAGACTTTGGAATCTGGCCGACCGAAGGGCTGCCTGACGACAGGACAACCCATTTGTAAGGACTGCAGATGCATCCTTGAAGGACATCTTGGCAGAACTATTTTTTTCACTTCCTAGGCTACTTCTTGTTAAGGGCCAAGACTGCTCAACTTCAGCTGGCTTTCTCAAGTCAGCCATGTCTGTGTGTTCAGCTGAAAATATTACTTACTCTTCTCCCTGCTTTGTGATTATCTGCACAGATGCCATTGTAGTTCTCTTGCATCACGGTCTGGAGAGAAGAAAACATTTAGAGTTCATATGAAACAACAAAATACTTAAAGTTCTACTATACTGAATGTAGACATTTTTGGAATCTTTTTAAAATCAGTTCAGCCAGGCAGACCATGGCCTCAAATACCTCGTCAAGGTAACCCAGGAGCACCAGTTAAGTGACTTAGTCAGTGTCGCTTTCGTGTTGTCACACAAATAAACGAGTCTTTGTGGGTGGTGTTTAAGCAGCTGTGTTCTATACAAGCACATTACTGTAAAGCTTATTTGACTATGACTAAGTAACTTATTGGGACAATTTCTAGCTCTTTCAAGTCCCCCTGTATAAAACCCGCTTTGGCGCGGTTTTTGCACTTGTTACTAGTCAGCCAAGCTCCTCGTGGTCCTGCAGAGTGGTGCTAGTAGCAGACAGACTAAAAGAGTGACTGCTAACCTGATAAAAGTGTTTTTTTTTCCTGCTACTACCTGGGCGACTAGCTAAACTGCAAGTATTTCTGCTTCTTGAACTGTTTTAAACTGTTTAAAGTTGTTTTTGCACCTGCACTTTAAAAGTTTGTCCTGTTTGTTGCATTTATCTGTTGAGGCTACACACTCAAGTGCGCTAGCCTGTGTTACATATTTATTGCATTTTCCTGCTGTTTGTTTCAAAAAAGAGAAAAAAAATTATCCTCGTTTCCCGTCTTTCCTGACCTAGAGTAGTCCAAATACAGGCTTTGCTGTATTCTGGACTTTTGGAAAGTTCCTGTGTTGCCCATTTCCTTTCTTGGATAAGGGGAGGCTTCTTTGTTCACCAGTGGCAGTGGGGAGCTTAGAGCAGCCTATCTATCCCTGGAGGAGTGTTCCCAGCACAAGATAGTCTAGTGGCCGTTGTGGGCCAATTTCTAGCTCTTTCAAGTCCCCCTGTATAAAACCTGCTTTGGCGCGGTTTTTACGCTTGTTACTACTCAGCCAAGCTCCTCGTGGTCCTGCAGTGGTGCTAGCAGCAGAGAGGCTAAAAGAGCGACTGCTAACCTGATAAAAGTGTTTTTTTCCTGCTACTACCTGGGCGACTGTCCGATCTAGCTAAACTGCAAGTATTTCTACTTCTTGAACTGTTTTAAACTGTTTAAAGTTGTTTTTGTACCTGCACTTTTAAAGTTTGTCCTGTTTGCTGCATTTACCTGTTGAGGCTACACACTCAAGTGCGCTAGCCCGTGTTACATATTTATTGCATTTTCCTGCTGTTTGTTGCAAAAAAGAAAAAAAAAACAAAAAAATGATCCTTGTTTCCGTCTTTCTTGACCTAGAGTAGTCCAAATACAGGCTTTGCTGTATTCTGAACTTTTGGAAAGTTCCTGTGTTGCCCATTTCCTTTCTTGGATAAAGGGAGGCTTCTTTGTTCACCAGTGGTAGTGGGGAGCTTACAGCAGCCTATCTATCCCTGGAGAAGTGTTCCCAGCAAAAGAATCTGGTAGTCTATTGGCTGTTTTGGGCCAATTTCTAGCTCTTTCAAGTCCCCCTGTATAAAACCCGCTTTGGCGCGATTTTGCACATAGCGCAGCATCGGGCAGCTCCCTTAATTGGGTTTAAACCATTCTTGGCTCCACAAAGTCTGCTCTTCACTTTTTCCCTTAGAACTGATCTACTTCTCATAATAAACACCCTATTCCTACTCTAAAGCATGGCACTTGCTCACTAAAGCAATTATATGTCAGCATTAAAAAATTAAAAGCACTACACCCTCACAAACACCCCTTGAGTACCTTGTTCTCCATTGGCCCTTTTATTCAATTATAAATGAATTCCCAATACTATTCTAGCATGTCCAAAGGTCAGTTGTCAATCTCCTCTCTGGTCCAGCTGGTGAATCTGGGAATCTTGAGGCAATGTTACAACTGCCTCATGTACACAGACAACCCTCTCCTCCTCCTAACAAATTCCAACACATGTGAGAGATGCAACCATATAGCCAAACTGGAGGCTAAGCTCTCTCAACTTAGTACTGGCGTAACCAGTCAAGAGGAGAAGGAAACCACACTCACTACAATTCCAGTCTCACATAGACCTACCACGACAGCAAACTAAACATATAAACACATAAAAACATACTCGGAGCTCTAAATAAAAATCTGCCTAAGCAGCACAGACCTCCAAAGCAGACACCCAAGCAACCACTACTCCAAAACAAAACACGTGCAACACATAGCTCACAAACCCAGTGTGCCGAACAGTCACAGCCCTTAAGGCTAAACAACACACCTGATACACTTGTAATAGGTGACTCTATCGTCAGACACACTGACGTCCCGCTCACCAGGCTGAACAAGGAGAAGGTCACGGTGAGCTGCCTGTCGGGCGCTAGGATCTGCCACATAACACAAGCACTCAGGGCACTCCAAGGCAAGTACAAATATGACTCAGTCATTGTCCATGCTGGTGTGAATGACCTGAGACGTACCTCCCTGGACTACATGAAAAGAGACATAGAGGAGCTCTCTGAGCATGTAGCCCAGGCCGGTATGACCCTGACCTTGAGTAGCATCTTACCCTCACCAAGAATGATGCCACAATATGAAGACAAGATGATCAATTTCAACAATTGGCTTAAGTATTGGTGTCATTCAAAGGGGCTCCAATGCCTGTCAGCCTGGGATGACATGCTCGACAAGCCACGATGCTTCGCTAGAGATAGCTTGCACCTGTCACCCCTGGGCTTTCAGATATTGGCAAAGGCTCTTGCCACCCCCATAGTGCCTTTTTTAGGCAAGGCTCAAAAGACAAACCCACCTCCATAGGTATCACAAGGGATAAGAAACTAAGAGTAATGCTACTCAACGCCAGAAGTCTAAACCTCAAGATGCACGCACTCGAAACTCTCCTTAGCATGGAGAACATCGATATCTGTGCAGTAACAGAAACCTGGTTCAAGGCTCCCGAGAGCACCTCAGCACTACCAGGTTATACCTCATACCATGCTTTTCGGCCCCAAAACTTGGACCGAACCACAAAAGGAGGCGGAGTATCAATATTCGTCAAAGATACCCACACCTCCAGGTTGGTGGCACAGCACAAAGCATCAGAGACTATCCATGTGCAACTAACAGTGGGTAAAACTGCCTTCCAGTTTATAGCCTGCTACAGACCACCCTCCCAAACCCAGGAACCCCACTTGGCCTTCCTGAGAACACTGGAAAATATGAAGGTCTCTCCAAACACCATTATATTGAACGACTTCAACTACCCAAACATAGACTGGGAGCATTACTCTAGCTCCAACACCCTAGCCCAAAGGTTCCTAGAATTTATAAACTCAAATGCTATGGAACAACTTGTTACCACTCCCACAAGAGGAGAAAACATACTGGACCTGATCATCACCAACATGGGGGCTCTATGCTCCAGACCCGAAGTGTATCCCTCACTGATAAGATCAGACCATAAACTAATCTCACTGGATATTCACATCCCGACCCCACCCCCTGCCCAGAAAACCACAGTGAAAAACTTCTCTAAAGCAAATTTCACACTCTTCAAAACCGAGGTGGAATCCTTCAAAGCCTCCGGGCCTGTGGAAAATACGGCCCAGACCGCAGAATCCTTTATAAACACATTCTATGAACACCTTCAGGAATGCATGGATCATGCAATCCCAAATAAAACCAAGACCCAATCCTCCAAAGGCAGGCGTCCTGTCTGGTGGACCCCAGCCATAAACAAACGATAGAATAGGAGGAGGAAGCTACTAAATGATAGAGCAAAATCCCAAAAAGGGAAGGCATCTCTGATCAGTATTAGCAAAAAACTACGGGCACTCATAAAATCGTCTAAGGCCAGCTTCGAGAGAAAAATTGCATAGGACACTAAGGATAATCACAAGGCTTTCTTTAGTTATGTTAGGAACCTGGGTGGGAATTCCCAGATATGCTCAGAATTAGTCCAAAATGACAAAAAATACACCAAACCCACAGACATTGCCAAAATCCTAGCTGACAGGTTCAGCGCAAACTTCTCCTCCCCCCTCCCCACCAAAAGGGCAAATATCTATCCCAGCAGAGTGCTACTCCCCTGACATCTCAGATGCTCATAGGTTCATAGGTTCGTAGGTTTATACTAGGCTATCTGCCCTAAGGCATTTATAAGCCTAGCCCAAATTTTTGTGGCTTACGCCACCCCTTATATGAAAGAATACTGTGCCCATTAGCTTGTTGTTCCTCTGTCCAGCAGTGACACAGAGATGATTCCCGGGATAAATTAGTTATTATTTAAATAATATCATTTAAATCAGTTATTATTAAACTGAATAGATTAATGAAACTAACTGCTAATCTTTAGCATTTTATTTTGTGATGCTACTACTGACCTAGTGTATTTTGTGTGTGCCTTAAGTATTTGTTGTTCTTATTACTAAATGTATATTCTTATTGTACTTAAATTTTTATTAATATGTCATGTAGTTTAGTTTTATGTATGGAGCTTTTCTCCCCGGGCCTCTACTGAAAATGGACATATATCCAGCTAGACTAGCCCGGTAAACAAATGTAAAATAAAAAATAAATAAAATAAAATAAACCTACGATCTCCCATCCACAGGTCAAGATTTCTCTTGAACAGAGCCAGCGAGGTGCTCTGCCTCACATGGACCGGGATTTTATTCCACAGCATAGGGAGTCTCTGAGTGATAAATCTATCCCTCCAGCACGTCCTATTTATATCCGTGCTAAGGTTTAAGTCGCTTGCTCTAGTGGTTTTGGTGGATTTGGATTTTTTGAGGTGGAGCATGTCCATTAATTCCGGGTTGGACATGGCCTTGTATGTCAGGCACATGTCACCTCTGAGCAGACGGTATGCAACTGAATAGAGCTGGAGTTTCTTCAATCTGGCAGCATATGACAGATTTTGGAGTCCCTTTATCCTTTTGGTGAGGAACTTTTGGGGTCTCTCCAATTGCTGCAGAAGTCGGGTGCGATACATCCCGAATGGGGCATTGTACTCGATCATTGGTCTGATAAGTGAAGAGTACAGGGAACAATGACCTCACTAGATCTGGATGTGAATCCTTCGTGATCAGGTGGGCAATGTAGAAGGTCTTTCTAACCACTTTAGCAACGTGAGTGTCAAAAGAAAGGCCACTGTCAACCTGGGTCCCCAGGTCCCTGATAACCTCTTCTGTGCTTAGTGGATTGCCACCTATATGGTAGCTTGGGGTTACCTTGTTTTTCCCGAAGGGTATGACTATACATTTTTTGGCGTTTAACTTCAGACCATGGCTCTGGCACCAGCTATCTGTTTCCGTGAGTCCCTTCTGAAGGATATCCGTGTCCGATGCACTTTCCACTATGGCCCAGTTTGCAGTCGTCTGCAAACTTTGTCAGCCAAAGTCCTCCCATGTTGGCCTGTACTTCTGAGAAGTAGATGCCGAACAATAGGGGGCCAAGGACCGAGCCCTGTGGGACACCGCTTGTGACCAGCTTGGAGTCTGACATAGCGCCAGCAACTCTAACCCTGTGGGTTCTGTCCTTAAGCCAGTTTGCAACCCATCTTGTGACATATGGGTTTACATTTAAGCTGGTAAGTTTTTCTACAATACCAGAGTGGGGTATTGTGTCGAAGGCCTTTGCAAGGTCAAGGTAGGCTGTATGGACTGCCTTTCCCTCATCAATGGCCTTGGTGACTGTTTTGAAGAAGTCGACCAAGTTCAAAAGGCATGATCTGCCCTTGACGAAGCCAAACTGAGTCGGGTCCAATGTCTGCAAGTCCCCTATATCTTTGTTTATGAGCTCCATTATGATCCTCTCCATAGCTTTGCAGACTAGACTTGTTAAGCGTATGGGGCGGTAATTACCAGGGTCCGTACAGGCACCGCCTTTGTGGAGAGGGACCACAGTTGCCGTACGCCACTCCTTGGTAAGGCTGAGATTAAACAGCTGCCTTATGTGCGGGTTTAATTCCTCATTTAGCTTGTGTAGCTCACAGCCGGGGACACCATCCGGTCCCATTGATGCTGTGTTTTTAGCTTTAGAGAGAGCAGCTTTCACCTGCGCATTTGAGATGTCTGGGAGGTTACACTCTGCTGGGATAGTTATCTCTCCTTTAGGGGGGGAGAGGGGGTGAAGTTTGCACTGAACCTGTCTGCCAGTATGTTGGCAATGTCTGTGGGTTCAGAGATTTTTGTATCATTTTGGACTAATTCTGAGCATATCTGGGAGTTTCCACCCAGGTTCCTAACATAGCTGAAAAAGGCCTTATGATTGTCCTTTGAATCCATGGCAATTTTTCTCTCAAAATTGGCCTTAGTTGATTTTATGAGTGCTCGTATTTTTTGACTAATAATGATCAGGGGTGACTTCCCTTTTATGGATTTTGTTCTATCATGTAATAGCTTTCTCCTCTTATTGTAAAGTTTGTTAATGGCTGGGGTCCACCAGACTGGACGTTTGCCCTTTGTGGAAAGAGTCTTGGTTTTATTTGGGATTGCCTGATCCATGCAGTCCTGGAGGTGTTCATAGAAGGTATTTGTAAGGGCTTCCGCAGCTTGGGTTGTGGTTTCCACTGGCTCAGGGGCCTTAAAGGATACCACACCAGTCTTGAGTAGTGTGATGTTTGCTTTAGAGAAGTTCTTCACTGTCGTGTTTTATGTTTGGGGTGGGGCGGGATGTGGATTTCCAGTGAGATTAGTTTATGATCAGATCTCACCAATGAGGGATATACTTCCGGTGTGGAGCATTTTGTCCCCATGTTTGTGATAATGAGATCTAGTATATTTTCTCCTCTCATGGGAACAGTGACTAGCTGTTCCATGGCATTTGAATTTATGAACTCCAGGAACCGTTGGGCTAGAAAGTTAGGGCTTGAGTAATGTTCCCAGTCTATATTCGGTAGTTGAAGTCACCCAATATGATGGTGTTTGGAGATACATTTATAACCTCCAGTGTCTTCAGGAAGGCTGTGTGGGGTTCCTGAGTTTGAGAGGGTGGCCTGTAGCATGCTACAATTTGTAGAGCAGTTTTGCCTATGGTTAGTTGCACCTGGATGGTTTCCGGCTTGATGCGTTGCCACCAACCTGGAGGTGTGGGTATCCTTTATGAATATGGATACACCCCTCCTTTTGTGGGTGGTCCGGGTTTTGGGGCCGAACGCATGATATGAGGTAAAACCTAATAGTGCCGGGTGCTCTCAGGAGCCTTGAACCAGGTTTCAGTTACAGCACAGACATCGATGTTCTCCATACTGAGAAGGGCCTCGAGTGCGTGCATTTTGAGATTTAGACTTCTGGCATTGAGCAGCATTACCCTCAGTTTCTTCCCATTTTTGTTTTCTAGGGTGGTAGGTTTAGAATTTGAGCCTTGCCTAAAAAAGGCACTATGGGGGTGGCAAGAACCTTAGCCAATATCCGGAATCCCAGGGGTGACAGGTGCAAGCCGTCCCTTGTGAAGCAGCGTGGCTTGTCAAGCATGTCATCCCAGGCAGACAGACACTGGATCCCCTTTGAATGACAC
Source organism: Protopterus annectens (assembly GCF_019279795.1). Lineage (NCBI taxonomy): Eukaryota > Metazoa > Chordata > Ceratodontiformes > Protopteridae > Protopterus > Protopterus annectens. Next base: position 158,698,634 of record NC_056730.1, on the reverse strand, counting down.
CAGACATTAAGCCAATTATTAAAGCCCTCTCCAAAGCAAAAAACACAGCATCAATGGGACCAGACGGTGTCCCAGGCTGCGTCCTGCATGAACTCCAAGAAGAGCTAAACCCAAACATAAAACTACTGTTCAATCTCAGCCTTACTACAGGATATGTACCCAAAGAGTGGTGTACAGCAACTGTGGTCCCTCTCCACAAAGGTGTTGCCTCAAAGGATCCTGGAAACTATCGCCCCATAAGCCTGACTAGTTTGGTCTGCAAAGCTATGGAAAGGATAATCATGGACCTCATAAATAAAGATATTGGGGAACTACAGACACTGGATCCTACCCAGTTCGGCTTTGTTAAGGGCAGATCCTGCCTCTTAAACCTGGTCGATTTCTTTGAAACAGTCACCAAGGCCATTGACGAGGGGAAGGTGGTCCACACAGCCTACCTAGATCTCGCAAAAGCCTTCGATGCAATACCCCACTCGGGCATTATAGATAAGCTCACCAGCTTAAATATAAACCCCTATGTCACTAGATGGGTTGCAAACTGGCTCAAGGACAGAACCCACTTGGTTAGAATTGATGGAGCCATGGCAGACTCCAAATCAGTTACAAGTGGCATCCCACAAGGCTCAGTTCTGGGACCTCTCTTGTTCGGTATATATTTCTCGGAGGTACAGGCCAACACGGAAGGACTGTGGCTGACCAAGTTCACAGATGACTGCACACTAGGCACCATAATAGACTCTCCAGCCGACACAAGCATCCTACAAAAGGGCCTCACAGAAACAGACAACTGGTGCCAGAGCATAGCCTCAAGCTTAACGCCAAAAAGTGTATAGTCATCCCAAGTGCCCACAAATTACCACATAGGTGGTAATCCATTAAGTACGGAAGACGTAATTAGGGACCTGGGGACCCAAGTTGATAGCAATCTCTCATTTGAAAACCATGTGGCCAAAGTGGTTAGAAAAACATTTTATATAGCCCACCTAATCATGAAGGGATTCACATCTAGATCAGGGGAGGTCATCGTGCCTCTTTACTCATCCCTCATCAGGCCCATAATTGAGTACAATGCCCCTTTTGGGATGTACCTTACCAGACACCTGCAGCAACTGGAAAGACCCCAAAAGTACCTCACCAAGAGGATCAAAGGGCTCAAACAGATGCCATATGCTGCCCGGTCAAAGAAACTCCAGTTCTGCTCAGTGGCATACCGCCTGCTCAGAGGCGATCTGTGCCTGACGTATAAAGCCATGTCCAACCCGGAATTAATGGACATGCTTCACATCAGAAAATCCAAATCCCATCGAGCTACGTGCTCAAGAGACTTGAACCTCAGCACTGAAATAAATAGGACATGCTGGAGGGACAGATTCATAACCCAGAGGCTCCCTTCACTCTGGAATAAAATCCCAGTCCAGGTTAGGCAAAGTCCCTCATTGACTCTCTTCAAGAGGAATCTTGATGAGTGGATAGGAGATCGTAGGTTTACCCCGGGTATCACTTCTGTGTCACTGTTAAACAGAGGCACAGTATACTAACCTAGAAAAAGGGCAGAGCAAAATTCATTTAAAATGGGTGGCGAAAGCCAAACACACTCTGGCTAGGCTTATAAATGCCCTTGGGCAGATAGCCTAGTATGAACCTATGAACCTATATATAAATTAACTGCTGTGATCATACATATTTACACACTGGCTGCTTCTTCAAAATGGCACTAGGGATTGGACGTGTCTGGAATGTATATGTGCACGCACAGCCTCTCATGCTTTAGCACACACATGCTACACTCTGATCTACAGTTAGGGTACCATAATACATAAATGGAGGCTGGTAGATTCAAACCAAGGGCTACAGAATGAAGCCTCTTATCAGATGTTACTCTTTGTTGGTTTATTTACACTTTGTTGGCCTGGTTAGTCCCACATAGGACAGCAGCCTATTTTCAAGACAAACAGAATACGACAAAAAATCCAGAATTTTTAATACATAGTGGTGAAAACTCCAAAATTGTTGCACAGACCTTAGTATGTATATTATGCACTGAAATTTGGAAAAAGGGGCTCTGATGGGTTAAATTCTAAATGCAGATATAGAGATATTTGTCTGACAACAATTAATTGTTTCTGCTATTTGAACATTCTGAGTGTTTCAACTGTTTCTTTTCATTGGGGCTTCTAGCTGAGGCAACAGGGATTACATTATTTAATAAAGTAGAATTTTAAATGAATGTTTTGTTGTTTTTTTAAGCAATGATTAATTGTTCAGATTTCCCCTAGGCACACTGTTTTGACAGTAAAAACTGGGAAAATCTCCTGCTGGTTATCAGTTAAGCAGAGAAACATTTCAGTGTTAGCTTTTTAACAATTAAAAAAAATGAAACTGCAGTAAGAATACTTCGGAACACACAGATGCCTGGAATTAAACTCTGAATCGTTGATAGAATGGGGTATATTATTACAGTACTTTCATTTCTAGCATCTAAACTTCATAGAAAAATTAACATTGTATTTTTTTTTTTTTTTTAGATATAATAAACTAGTGTTGGACATTTCTCGATACAAACTCTGCTTATAAGTATTTACATATTTTAAGTCTCTAGCTAGGGCCTTGTACAATAACACTTGAAGACAACACAGTCATTTTATGCTTTAAATAAAGTGCCAAGACAATAACACTGGAAAACTTCATTTGGGGTCTTCAATGACATCCTGAACATTCTTCCTGACATTTTTTTTCTGTTCTAAGGAGATACATGTAGCCTGACTTGTCTGTCACCTAATTTATAATATATTCTTCCCTTCTTCAACACCATTAGCGATTATTTCAAAGATCTAAATTTCAGCCATTTGTGCATCTGTGTTTGACACTGTATCAGCCGAACTGTATGCATATAAGACAGGGATATGCTGTGAACTTGGTATCCTTAGGAAACAGTTGACATCCAAGGCTGGCAGCTAACTGCTGCAACAGGGTTCAGGTGACTTCTTGGGAACTTCTGAACCTACTGTGACCGTGACACAAACACAATGCTAACTCACGGCAAAGTGCTGAGCTTGAAAAAGTACTAACAAAAGGAAGTGTCAAACAATTAAATGTGACCAGCTCGAAGAAATGAGTACAGGAAAGAACAAAAAGCAAGGTGAAGAGGCTGCTGAAACACACAGTGGTATCAGTGTCTAATATCAGCATCACCAGCAATTCCAGCTAGCAGCTTATGAGGAAAAACTGACTAAAGTCCCAGCAACACCAGAGGACACCAGTTTAGTGATATGTAACCTAATACAAAAAAAATACTGGAATTTGAAAAAATAACACCTGGAACATTATGAGTTGCCATAATGGTTAAGGTGTTTACTTAACAAGCACAAGGTTTGATTTTCACCTGTGAAAAATTGGCTAGGCTTAAAATAGCTCACAAGGGCATAGAGTACTGAATTTATCTTTACCTATGTTACGTACGTACTGTGAACTAAGAAGACACTGTTTACAAGAGGGAGCTTGACACAATGGTTAAGATATTTGCCTTACAGACACAAGGTGCAGGGTTTGATTCTCACATGGGTTAAATGGCCTACAAAGTCAGTAAGCCCAGTACTAATCTATGAACCTACAAAGCTATGAACAAAAAAAAAAAACAAAACAAAAAAAAAAAAACAAAGTGTGTCAGAACCTATTATTCCTCAGCATTATAACTCTGTAATGTATCCAGAGTCCTTACTGCTACATCCATTAAACAAAAGTAAAAGTAGTACTGTCTTTGACCAACAAATCTAAACCACCACCAATGTATAGTGACAGACATGAACATAAAATAAAAATAAATAAATACAGTACAACCATATGCAAGTATACTTACAGTAAGAGTAGATTTTCAAGAAGAATTCACCAACAGTCAAGCATTACATTTGAGAAAATCTCCCACTACTAGTGTCACCATTCAGACAGAACTGTAGAAACAGTGGGTTCCCACCTTCCCTGGAAGAATAAGCAAAGGTGACATGCAGGAGTGTACTGACACAGGTATGTTCACAGCTCCTTTGTATATCCCATGGTGGTATATGTTCTCTTGACTTCTCCCAGTCAGGATTCATCCACATGGAAAGATATGTATGACAGACAGATACTCCCATTTGTGTGCGACTAAACAGCACATGCAGTTATACATGTACATTGTGAAACACTATATGCATCTGTGCACTACAATTATTCTCAAGAAACAAAATGAACACATATGAGAAAACAGACAGAATTCTCAGTGTGTCACCAATCATACAGACTGGTGTATGCTCGAGAAGGAGAACTCTCAAAATTAATCTTGACAGCAATGCTTGATAGGTGAACTTCTTGACATCTGTTCTGAGCACACAAACACTGGTTGTAACAGGACTCCTATCATAATGTTTTGCATAAAAGACGGTTTTAGTTAGTATTTGTTTGCCAGCAAGAAGTACATAAATCATTCAAATGACTGTGTGGAAGTATGCAGCACTGCAGGAACACAAACCATTATCAATATATTAGGAGACATTATTTTAAAAAATATTTGTTAATGCCTGCCCTGTCTTGATCCCTGCCCTTTAAATAAACACGAAAACGTTGTGTGGCAAAACAAGGTATCCGAAAGCTTTCAAAGCTGTTCCTCTTCATGAGCTGTGCACGGTGCTTTTGACAACCATCTGTGTGTCAATGTGAGGGCTGCTTGTTTTAAAAGGAAGTATCACATGTAAGACACCTGCTGTAATGTACTTAATCTATGTGCATGCATGTGTGGGTGTGTGAATTAAATATATATTAAACAAATACACAGTTTTCTGAAAACTCAAATTCATTGGCGCTAAACCAAAGACAAATCCCAAACCTTGATGACAAAATCAAGAATTATGATGAATATAAAGATGTCTCAAAGATATACTTACAGTTTTAGGAAACTCAACAATATTTCTGATATCTGCACAGATATACAGAAAGTCAAATAAATGTGAAGGAAACATGAGGAGTGTAATATAATATAATGTATCCATAACAAAAACAATGAGTTGCTTAATTTTTGTACTACATAATGCAAACAAAGCCCATAAGATGAACAATTAAAATGTTTGATTAACTGTAGCTTATCAGGCTGTATTATAAAAATGAAGTATGATGCAGGATACATCTAAAACAATGAAAGAAATCCCACCTTCAGATATACATACGCCATATACATAAAGAAAGATTGATAATACTCTTTATAAAACTTCCACAGAAAAGAAATCTGTATGTAAATATAAAAGAAAGAATAAAGCTTCCCTTAGGGCTCTTTATCAAGATAACTAGATGCACCAGTTACTCCATACAAATGAACAGCTAAATGCAAATTATTATTATTAGTTACTCTTTCACCGTCTCCAAGCTTTGTAATAATCTCCCTCCCTCAATAAGAACTACCAGTAGCTCAACTGCTTTTAAGAACTCCCTTAAACTTCACCTCTCGTCACATTGGATATGCACCTGCACCCTTAATCACAATTCCATTACCTGACCCCCTCCCTAAAACTATCTCATCCTATCTCTACACCTAGGCTTTATCCCTTACCTCTTTTACATCAACTGCTTCTGCTGACACTTAGCCAGTGCCATCCCTACTCTAAGCCTTCTGCCTCCTTTTTCCTTTATACAATCTCCTCTCTCAGCTAACAACCTTACCTACCATCTACAACTTCTATTTCTATACTTCTACCATTTCTTTATTTATTTCACCAAGTTATATAATGTTATATAATTCTGCCATGAGTTTAACAATTCTTTACCTATATCACCATGTTATCACCTCACTACTGTATGTAATTCTTGCCATATCATTGGATGCTGTTAGTTACTTATCTAATGTATTACCACTACCTGATATATTCTGCAGTATATGTTCTTTTTATGTAATTACATTGGGAGCCTTTCTCTCCGGCCTCCACTGAAAATGGGCTCATTTCTGCCCAAGTGGACTTTCTCAGTAAACAAATGCAATAACTAAATAAATAGTATTAGTATTATTATTAGTAGTATTAGTAGTAGTAGTTGTAGCAGTAGTAGTAGTACTATTACTCACTTTAGAAATGACACACAAAACTTAAAAGTAAAACAATGTATAGCTGTAGGAGAAAGGTACATGTCTCATTAAAATTTCATGTCAAATTACAGCATGCATGACAGACAATGACAGTTTCATAGTTTTAGTAAGATGATAAAAAATTAGAAGGGGGAGAGGTTGGTTGACATGAAGACTATGTAAAGACATTTTAGAAGACAGAGAATTCCTATGGTAGGATGGAAATATTCCTGTTACTACTGCTCCTTAAACTTGCTTTCCTCTCAAAACTTCAAAGGGCCAAGGCAGAAGAGATGAACAAAAACTGCCATCTAAGTGGACTGTACACAATTTCATCTTCTATGTCTTCACACAGACACTCTTATGACAGCGGGCGTATCTTAAAAAAAACATTCTCAAGCAGAATTGCAGAAGAAATAAAAATAAAAAGACTGAAAATATTACAGACCTCAAAATAAATTCTTTAATGCAAAAATAGATCTGCATAGTCAGCACTTTTGAGTAAATAGCTAGGCTTCATCAGCTATTTCAGGCAGTCAAATAAACTCTTACATAATGCAAAAACATGAGTGCAGTCATGATTAATGATATAATCAAACAATAACCCACTAGTGGGTGTAGGTAAAACAGGATTTACCCACAGTTGGCATACTTTGGTAACGAGATGAACCTCAAGTGATTAAACAAAGCCAACCATGGGTAAATCCTGATAAACCCACAACCACGAATGGGTTACCACTGTTATACAATGACATTATTTAAGAAAGAAATTGCTTACTTTTCTTAAATAATGTCTTTATATAAGGGTGCTGAAGTGTTCTACCACATTCTCATGTGTTTTTCTGAAGTACTGCGCATGTGTATAGGACTTGTGTTTCCACGCTTGCACAATACATCAGTGAAGTGTGAGGAGAGGCAAAGGAGAAAAGAGAATTTCAGTTGCTGTTTTTTTTTTTTTTTTAATAAAAGAAATGGACAAAGCAAACAGTTTGGGGGATGGGAGATGAAGGTTCAAAAACAGGGACACATTGCATTGCTCTTAGAAAAAAGATCTACAGGATTTTTTTTTTAGCATGTATTTTCTGAAGGATATGAAGCCAAAACCGCAATCTACTGCTATTATTTAATGACTTAATTCCCAGTGGCTTGTCAGAAAACTTTTTTTAAGCAGGAAAAGAAGATCCTGACAGCTGATAAATACTAGAGTCTGACAAGATTTAATGAGGAGCAGAGCAGAAATCCAAGGAAAATCAGGTGCACTTCTGTTTCTTCACTTGTGCAGAAAGTAACTGATTTTTCGTACATTTTGCTCTGCTCTCCTTAGCATATGCCAACACAAAAGTCTGATCACTCAATGGTATTTTAGCAGAAAGACTTTTTTCTGTTGGAATCTGCTCGATTTATAATGGGCACACTGGCTGGGCTATCCAATCAGCGTGCACATTTTTGAATGAATGAGACATCATTGTATAATTTTCTTCTTTTCATGAAAATTTTGACATTTTATGAATCACTTAAACCTGAAGAGTTGCAGGCATTCAATCTAACCTGCCAAGAATATTCCCACCATTCCAAATCACAACCTTATTTCAAAATTCTTAACTAAATCACTTACAGAAAAAAATGCTTGTTCTTTTAACACACCTCTGAGTGTCTGTAGAGAGTTAGTTTTTTTCCTTGATATCTAAAACATGCATATGTTCATATTTCTAAAATGCAGCTGTTCAGATGTTTTCCCAATATATAAACAGATTCACATTTTGTGCAACTTAATGTATCTGGATTTACAGGTAAATGTACCTGTAACTTTCATTCGGGTCTATATCACCATATCGAATGGCGGTAATGCCGAACGCCGAAAATATCGAAAGTTCACGAGAACTAACTTGCTATTGTGGGGGGCTGTGCCCCCCCTCACCCACCCCGCTAAATATATATTCCAACTCCGAGGTCGCACTACAGTGAGGAAAGGGCAAATATCCCAATCCTCACTGTAAAGCGACCCCAAAAACACAATTTCGTTCTCATGAACTTTCGATATTTTCGGCATTATCACCATTCGATATGGTGATATAGACCGCTTTGACCATGAACATTAAATTCAGACACCCTTTGGTACATAAATCTACACTGGTTACAGTCAAAATATTTGTAGGCGTCATTAGCTTTACATGTCTGCTCACAGATCAATAAATTCAAACTTTTTCAAAAAATAACTTTAAAATTCCTGACTCTCTTTCTATCAAACATTGGTTATCCTCTCTTCCCAACTTGTTGACTAAATCAAAGAATCTGTCTACAGTCCCCCAGCTTACTAACTAAATCAGGGAACCCCTCTAAGTAGTTTCTAGTTGTTTGCAACTAAAGGTTTGATGGCTGGCTTATCTACTCAAAATTTGATCAATACAGCTGTTCTAAAAACCTCACCTTTAGCCACTACCTTCTCAACATCTGAAATTCTAACAGGCTTAAAAATTATATTCCTGTCATTCTCTACTTCATCTAAGAGGTTATTAACTGCTTTGTGCTTCTGTATACACACATATATATATATCTATCTGTGTGTGTGTGTGTGTGTGTGTGTGTGTGTGTGTGTGTGTGTGTGTGTGTGTGTGTGTATATATATATATATATATATATATATATATATATATATATATATATATATATATATATATATATATATATATATATATATATATATATATATATATATATATATATATTTATATATATATATATATATATATATATAGGTCCGCTTCATAACGCTGACCCACTTTTTGTCACAACATAGAGAAGAAAATGTCATATATTTACAATCACGAACTCCCGGAACATCATATTTCCTCTCTGGGAAAGTAAACACTTGTACGCCAACGATAAAATCAAAAACGGAAGCAAATCAAAAAAACACCAAAGTGGGGGGGGATTCACCACCCACCCCCACTTAAATATACCAACTTGGAGGTTGCACTACAATAGAGAAAGGGCAAAGTCTACCATGGTGGCCAAATGGTTCCTTTCCCAGAGAGGAAATACGATGTTCTGGGAGTTAGTGATTGTAAACTTATGACGTTTTCGTCTTGACATTTTGAAAGTTGACAAATGGTTGGTTGATGTTATGAAGGGGACCCATATATACACATACACACACACACACACACACACACACACACACACACACATATATATATATATATATATATATATATATATATGTGTGTGTGTGTGTGTGTGTGTGTGTAGTGTATATTTACCTTAAGAGCACACAGAGATCACAGTCACTCTGGGGCTGGTTTCATCCTTCTCTCTACAGATCCCCAATAAGTCTCCCCACTGGCACAGCTATAGGGTTGAGATCTCAGCCGAGTGGTCAGCCAAAACCTGCAGCACCCACTCTGTTCAACCAGTGCTTTGTGTCCCTGCCCAAGTAGCTGACGCACATTCTTTGAGATTTGATTGATATACGAACACACACAAACCTGAGAAAGGCTAGCACAGGTTTACTAGTCTATTACTTTGCCCCCTTCTGCTCAGACTATAAGGTAGTTATCACTGCCACCAACCAACTCTTTATCAGCTACTATAAGGCCCTTAACAAAGGGTGTCCAATCCTACTGTGTAATGTTACCAATAATCCAAATGGTAGTTTTGACCAAGCGCAAGACTATTTAGGAGTGGCCTGTACAGTGCTACCAAATACATATGCAAGTACTCTAAAAGCTTAAATATCTCTAAACAAACCAGCCACAATTAAAAGGTTTAAATATATTTAATAATAAATAATAAAAGAACGAAGCAATACCCAGTACACAAACACACTTACTTTAGAGTTCAAAATCACAGGAAATATTTTAAAACAACATTGCAGGACAGTCTCAAATAAATACAAAAAACGTCTAAACTAATGTTTACTATATTCCTATCTATATCTAAGATATATACTATGCACTGAATCTTATTTACAGAACAACAAACAGGCAGAACTTCAGATGATGATGATGAGTGTATGTTTCCAGGTCCAAGACAAAATACAAAATACAAAGTCGCTCTCTGAGAAAGTTCTTAATATCAAATATTACAGCTGGGTTAGCTTGGATAACATCACTTTTTGTCACCTGGCTTTAGTTTCCAGGCTAAACAGAATGTACATCTCTGCCTGAGAAATACACATCTCTCAGAACTGTGCAGCTGCTAGGAAGTCATAAAGCAATAAAACACTTTTACATTTTAAACTTAGTAACCACTTCTCTCCAAGACAACAGGAAAAAACATCCTGTCTCCTTGCGGCATTGAAACTAACTTTTATAGCACATCACAAAGTACTTAATTTCAACTTATTTTCTTGAAGTGTTGTAAGTTAATCTTCGATGATCCAGCAGGGTATGTTGTGGTTACATTCTTGAAGCTCAGTACACAATATACAGTTCTGTAGAAATCATATCAATATTCAAAGTTGACAGAATTATTTACAAAATTCCAGATAGCTGGCAGTGTCACACAAGGACTACAGCTTTTTAAAAAAAAAATGTAGCTACATAAATGTAAGTTTTAGTTTTAATACCAGCGCTAGCTATTATTGACCTTAATGGACAGAAATACAACTTCACCCAAAATTTTGCCAATCTTTATGATTTTACACCGGAAAAAAATTTTAAATATAAATCAGCTATAAACACTTGTAATGTGATTAATCTATGAAAGAATTAGTTAACACGTAAACTTTAGTAATGTCAAAATAACTGACCTCTGAATATCGCCCATAGCTCTCAACCTCTTAGCACATAAAATCTGGACAAAGCCGAAGATAATCGGAGGACAAAGCCCCAAAAATAGGGAAACATTTTAAATACTGCTCTTATAAACTTAGAAAGTTGCTAGAATAATAGGTCTTGTGATACAATGGGTTTTACAAGGGATATAAAGTCTGAAACTCCAATTCCTGTCATCATTTACTGACTTCAATCCTCCCCAATTTGCAACAAAAATCTAGAAAACACATATTTTATGAAGAACAGGCCGAAATAGGAGGCAAAAATGTGGGCAGTTGAGAGGTATGATATCCCCTGATATCACTTATTGGGACAGACAGAATGAGATACAAGGACTAACTGTATCCACACTGGTGGGACAACAGGAATAAAGGAGAGGCCTTTCTAGAGTACGGTTTAGCAAATGGCTTGATGTTGGTGAACACAGTTCAGCAAGAGAGACGCTCAAAAGATCACATACAAGAGTGGCCAACACGCAATTCTAGATGTGAATCAAGGCACCAATATTGGGTAATAATCTCATGACATGAATAAGATAGGCTTTGATTCCATGAAAGAAGCAATTTGGAGAAGAAATGTGAATTTCAGAAGATGAGGGCACAGAAGTCCCAGAATCCATGAGAGATGCACACAAAAATTTCCTTCACATACTCTACTCCTCTATAAGATTTTTAATTTTTTTGTCATTGCAGGCTCAGCAAAATACTTCCTTCTGCCCTTTTTCAATCCAATGACTCAAGGTTTTTCTCACAAAAAAAAAGCCAATGCATTTTGCCTTCAAATTTTGACATGTTGCTAGAGCCTTTCACTGTGTTCAGTCATCAGTTTTGTCATAGGAGTCCAATTAAAAACAAAACACTGGGTGTGTGGTTCTTTCCAGCTCTGTCTCGCATACCCACACATATTTACAGATCTAGCCACAAGGAAGTAAACAGCAAATAAAGAAAAGAACCCATGTCACAAAACAACAAAAGAACCACAAACGTGAAAACAAGCAGAGCTGTGCAATCAAAGGTGTCTTATTTGACAAGTTGGAGATGTGTGACATTCAAAACAATGAAGGGATATAAAGTCTGAAACTCCAATTCCTGTCATCATTTACTGACTTCAATCCTCTCCAACTTGCCACAAAAATCTAGAAAACACATATTTTATGAAGAACAGGCCGAAATAGGAGGCAAAAATGTGGGCAGTTGAGAGGTATGATATCCCCTGATATCACTTATTGGGACAGACAGAATGAGATACAAGGACTAACTGTATCCACACTGGTGGGACAACAGGAATAAAGGAGAGGCCTTTCTAGAGTACGGTTTAGCAAATGGCTTGATGTTGGTGAACACAGTTCAGCAAGAGAGGCGCTCAAAAGATCACATACAAGAGTGGCCAACACGCAATTCTAGATGTGAATCAAGGCACCAATATTGGGTAATAATCTCATGACATGAATAAGATAGGCTTTGATTCCATGAAAGAAGCAATTTGGAGAAGAAATGTGAATTTCAGAAGATGAGGGCACAGAAGTCCCAGAATCCATGAGAGATGCACACAAAAATTTCCTTCACATACTCTACTCCTCTATAAGATTTTTAATTTTTTTGTCATTGCAGGCTCAGCAAAATACTTCCTTCTGCCCTTTTTCAATCCAATGACTCAAGGTTTTTCTCACAAAAAAAAAGCCAACGCATTTTGCCTTCAAATTTTGACATGTTGCTAGAGCCTTTCACTGTGTTCAGTCATCAGTTTTGTCATAGGAGTCCAATTAAAAACAAAACACTGGGTGTGTGGTTCTTTCCAGCTCTGTCTCGCATACCCACACATATTTACAGATCTAGCCACAAGGAAGTAAACAGCAAATAAAGAAAAGAACCCATGTCACAAAACAACAAAAGAACCACAAACGTGAAAACAAGCAGAGCTGTGCAATCAAAGGTGTCTTATTTGACAAGTTGGAGATGTGTGACATTCAAAACAATGAGAAAAAAAATGAAGAGTCTCTGCAATAATACAGAATATATAAGGGAATCACAAGTATATCTATGTCAGCACTCTCTAGCCTAAGACCTGAGTAGGTGCCTATATGGATGGAGGAGGAAACCATTTTTTTGTAATTTCTAGTTGGCAAATGACACAGGTTAAACAGGAATAAGTCAAATGATTTAATTTATTGCTTTGATGATGTGAGGTACTGCCAGGTATACCAGGAGAAGTAAGGCAGTGAATGCGTAATATATGCCAGCATAGCTAGCTAGAGTTTTGTAAAGAATTATATGCCTTTTGTATGTCAAACTTAATTTGCATAGGTGCTTGTGTTAAACATGCGTTTGTAAAGTTGCTTGTATTAAACGTTTACCAACAGCGAGTCCTGCTGGAGAGAAAAGAATTATACCTGTATTCTAGACCACATTGTAACTGTTGAAATGAATATATTGCAACAGAGGACACTGGAAGAGAAGAAGTTAATTTCAGTCCAGATAACTTTGAAAAATGGTCTGAAATTAAATTACCTTTAAGTTCTGATTTCAGCCAGACAGAAAATTTCTGTGAAAACCAGGACTAGCAATCCTACTGTATTGTCCTTAGGGGTGAACTACCTGCTACCCTGGAAGGGTGGACATTTTTGAAATGGTTTTATAGCTTCCAGATGCAATAACACATGCTAGCTAGCTCTCTGTGTGTGTATTATGACACATATGTACTAGATTCTGGTTCAGTTTCTAGTAAAGGGGATAGTGTGGGGACCAGAAGTCAAGTGACCAGATGTATGTGATCTTATTCTGTAATCCAGCACTGAAATGATGTTTTAATACTAGATGAGATAGAAGTCTCAGGGCAATCTCATTATGAAACCTGACAAAGAAGGAGTCCTCACCCACTTTATCTTGCCTTGCTGTAGTAAGTGAACTAGAGAACAGTAATTCTTTACATTAGTTAGAAGAATACAGTGAGATTAGTTAAGTATAATTTTTCTGTATGTGTGTAAATTTTTCCATCGGTGTTATTTTTAATATGTCCTGTGACTGAAGCTCTGGTGTTTATTGCAAATAGATATTTAGTATTTTCATGTTCTTTTATTATTTACTATTAAATATGGTTAAACTTTTCATAGTGGCTGGTATTTTAGACACTATTTTAACATTTGAGAGTACTTACATTTATTTGGTGACACTGTTGCCACTCCTGAAAACCTTGCTGCATTTGTTCAACACTACCATTTGTATTCGTATTAATTTTATTTAGTATAATTGGACACCCTAGTAAGAGCCTTAGAGTAGCTGTTTTTGGAGTGTTCTGGTGGCAGTACCTGTCTTATAGTCTAGGCAGAAGGGGCATACCTTCTAAATCTGTGCCAGCCTTTCCCAGGGGTGTGTGTGTGTGTGTGTGTGTGTGTGTGTGTGTGTGTGTGTGTGTGTGTGTGTGTGTGTGTGTGTGTGTGTGTGTGTGTGTGTGTGTGTGTGTCAGCTGCTTAGAAGAGGGACACAGAACACTGGTTTCACAGAGAGGGTGATGGAGGACTTGGCTTGGAACACTCGGTTAAGGACTTAACTCTACAGCTGTGGTCAGTGTGGACACTCATTTGGGGCTGGCAAGAGAGGGAAACCCAGCCCCAGGATGGGAGTGTGTTCCCTGGGTGCTCTTAATAGAAATTGCGCTTGGTTCAGACAGCTGTATCTGAAAATACTGTGTTTATTGATTTTTGTTCCAGGTGAACACCCCTCACTGGAGCCAGTGGTGAGCATTGAAGCTACCTGATTACTGGCACAGAGCAGGGACATCACAACTGTTACAGTGACGTTCTCTCTCTCTCTCTCAATATACAGAACACATCTAATGATTTTAAAGTGCTTATTATTTAATGAATAAAATAACTGTTAAATGTTATGACAAAAACATCAATGCTATCGAGCTAAACACCAACAATGTCCTTACTGCAGATCTACCAGACTACTATCACATTGCCCTATAAATTCCAATATCATCACCACCGATTCTTTAAAGTCAACTGCATTAATGGAATTGATGGCCAAGTCTGATTTCTGAATCATTTAACTGACAAATCATAACATGGGTTTCCATGGCTATCACCAAATACAAGCCGCTGAATTTAATGTATTCATTTTTTGCAACTGAAAAATAGAGACTAGAATAACCTACAATTATATTTCGAAAATATGAAACCAAACAATACCACAGCTAGTGATGCTTTGGATGTGTGAAACATGCGTAGTCAGCACATTTTCTGTCAAGAAAGACACCCCAACATAGCAGGGCCACAAGTTGCAACTGTAAGTGAATGTGGAGGAGAAAGTCCCCTGCAGGATAACACTGGCAGAATACTAACACAGTTAACTTTTCATTTTTCTTAGTGCAGAATATTCAAATAAAAGAAGCAGGCACAAAGACTGTAAATGGCAATATAATAAACTGATGAAACATAAGCCTGTTTTAAAAAGAGGAAGTGCTGAGCATTTTCAAATATCTTCAGTATTTAAGTGATACTCTTGCTATGCTTAGTTCTGGACCGAATATAAAAATAAGCGCAATCATATAAGAAAAAGAAAAAAACATTTCAGAAACAGAAAGATAAAATGGATTCTGCAGGTCCTCAATATTTAAAGCCATCTCTGTTACTGATTTAAGAAGTTTTCATGAAAAAAACAAAACCAAATCAGTGTACATCATGACAAAGTTACAGCTGAAACATCTGCTATCTTATTCATTTTTGCTTCTTAATTTAAGATGACACTGTATACTAACATGCACTTAGAAAGTTCATTTTTGATCTGGTTTGCATGTTGGTAAGTAGCAACCTAGAGTAAAGTACAACAAAGCTACTCAGAAAGAAGTGTCAGAACTCTACAGAACAAACAGAAGGAATTTAGTAATCAATGCATTCACAAGCTTTCCAAACAAAATGGACTCTCTTTATCGATAATATAGACCACTTAAAGAAAGAAAGCCACGCAAAATATCATATCAACATGATACAGGTATAAGCGTAAACATATATATAGCACAATTAATTATGTCAAGCTAAGACTCTAGCCTTAGCAAATCTTCTGATTTATAACACTATCTCCAAACTTATTTGTAATGAAAGTCAGGGGCATTCCTGTCATTTGAAAGAAGCAAGAAATGAGAAACCTATATTGAGCATAATCCCCTTGGGTATACTGACAAGAGTGTTGGCCATACTTGCACGGACATTAATTTCTGCTAATATCCAGTCAACTTTCTGTTTTATCTCCATGACCTGCCATATACAATGCCACAGATCTTAGAATGTCTTTCAAAATACACACTGTCACTGTGACATGTACTGGCCAAAGGCACGTCAACTCTATGAAATGAAGAAACCAAGATGAATTGACAACATATTTGAAAAGCATTTAAAAATAAGCATTACTAGTTAACAGATAAAATCTTGCTTTGTGCAATTCTAAGATCATGAAAAAATCAACCACTGCTCTACCCTAATTTATCTGAAGAACTAATATGTACCAGTAATCATACTTTGATCATTTGTATGTAGTCAAACTTGTAGATTTTGGAAGAGTCTACTGATTTATAACATTCATCACGCCTGGCTTAGACTTTCTATCAAAGGATGTGCAATAGTTGGCTAAAGCAGTACTACTTTCTGCTGCTTTTTGAGTTTATTCTCTCACTTGCTCCTGCTGCCTTTCCTTATCCTTCCTGAACTTTAACTTTTTCTATTTAAATTTCAAATATATTTCTTCTGAGAACTATGGTACCCTTTTCTGTGATTTTGTTTCACTGTTTTCTTTGTACAAAGATATATCATTTTACAGAAGGCACATTTTATTTATTCCCAAAGATCTGGTGCATGTCTTACTGGACTGTTTCCTAAAACTTTCCTTACATTTTTTTCCACTCTGCCAAAGTCAGCTAATTCTGGAAAACAGGGGTAAAGCCTAACTACAACCCAAATAATGGAACAATCACCAAACTCACGTGAAGTCAACAGTGCATAGCTTAATATAGATGACTCCACCAAAAGTTATCAGCCAAGCACACAAAACACACCCAAAACTCATACTATATTAGAATGTCAAATACAAGGCATATGTCGATTTCAGCCTCAGCCTTCCTTAGTATGCTTAAATAATTGCCCTGTTTGCAAATTATGTAATTATCCACTTGACTAATCCAGATGAGGACATAAATAACTTATTTATGCTGTTAAATGATTTTGGTAGTATTTTTTGATACAAGACTAATATAGATAAGACCAAAGCTACTGGAGTGAATTATGCCCCCCTCCTACTCATTAGTAAGAGAATTTCCACAGATTTGAGGACATTATAAATTAAAATATTTGAGTGTTTGAATAATGCAAAATTCTGTAGATTCACCAAGAGAGACATGGGAGCAAATACAGTTTAAAATACTGACTTTACTTAAAAAGTCCAATTAATATCGCAGCACATGCAGCAGAGGATTCAGTCAATTGAAATGTTTACTGTTCCCTTGATTTTATATGCGGTGCAATCATTTGTTTATAATCCAGGCAAGAAGTACTTGAAGGGGTTGAGATCATTGGTGATGAAATATGATTGAAATAAAAAGATCTCAAGGGTAAAGTGGCAGGAAAGAAAATAACTAGTGAATGAAGGATGGCTGGCTGTTACTTGCCTACAGGAATATTTCATGGCTTCACAGTTGAAGGTGGCAAAATTTAGATGGATTAAATCTTTGGAAAAATGTAGCTTGGGACTATAATAATAATTTGTTGGAACAAGTCTGCCTAGTGAAACAATTTTTTTTCCTCCAACTGAAGGACTACAAGGACGGACAGGAATGAGAAAATATCCTCATAGGTGTGTTCTAGCTAATGGCCCTGGAACCTTTACAAGCCTAACTCATAGGATTACCCTAGCATCGTACCACCCGACATTAGTTCCCAGTGCCTCTGTCGAGTACAGCCACTGAAGTGATCCCCGGGGTGAATTTTCTATTTCCCATCCACTCATCAGGATTTCTCTTAAAGAGGGCCAGTGAGGTGCTCTGTTTGACATGTATGGGATGTCTATTAAATAGCATGGGCAGTCTTCTGGGTTATGAACCTGTCCCTCCAGCACATTCTGTTGATTGTGGTAATGAGGATGAGGTCTTTGGAGCGTGTGGTGAACAGGGATTTGGATTTCTTTAGATGTAGCATTTCTAACAGAGCTGGGTCAGACATGGCTTTGTAAGTAAAGCAGACATCGCCTTTAAGTAGGTGATATGAGACCGAGAATAGCTGGAATTTCTTGAGTCTGTCCATACAGGACAAGTGTTTAAGGCCTATGATCCTCTCTGTGAGGTACTTTTGTGGCCTCTCCAGTTGTTCCAGGCGTCTAGTGAGGTACATGCCAAATGGGGCATTGTACTCGATGACTGACCTAATGAGAGAAGAGTACAGGGAGACAATGACCTCTTTCTTCCTGGATGCAAAGCACTTAGTAATGAGATGTGCCACAAAGAAGGAATTTCTGACCACAATGTCAATGTGGTGGTCAAAAGTGAGTTTGCTGTCAACCTGTGCTCCCTGATCTCTTATAACGCCTTCTGTGTTCAGTGGACTACCATCGATGTGGTAATTCATGGGAACTGGGTTTTTCCCAAAGGGGATGACACACTTTTTGGCACTGAGCTTAAGGCCATGGTTCTGACATCAGTCGTTGGTCTCAGTGAGGCTCTTCTGTAGGATGTCAACATTGGGTAGTTAAAATAGCTCCCAACTTGCAATCATCTGCAAACTTTGTCAGCCACAGTCCCTTTGAGTTGGCCTGGACTTCAGAGAAGTAGATACCAAACAGGAGAGGACCCAGGACCGAACCCAGTGGAACTCCACTCGTGAGTGATCAGCAGTCTGACTTGGAGTCAGCTACTTTCACACTGTGGGTTCTATCTGTGAGCCAGTTTGCAACCCACCTAGTGATATATTGGTTGATGGCTAGCTTAGTGAGTTTTTCTATGATTCCTGAGTGGGGAATGGTATCAAAAGCTGTGGCCAGATCAAGGTAGGCTGTATGAACCACCTTGCCTTCATCCACAGCTCTGATGACTGACTCAAAGAAGTCGACCAAGTTGAGCAGGCATGATCTACCCTTCACAAAACCAAACTGTGTGGGATCCAGAGTTTGAAGATTCCCTATATCCTTGTTTATTAGGTTCATGATGATGCGTTCCATAGCTTTGAATATCAGACTCGTCAAGCTAATGGGGCGATAGTTCCCAGGGTCTGTATTCGCTCCTCCTTTGTGGAGAGGGATGACTGTAGCAGTGCTCCATTTGGTAGGGACAAAGTCTAAGGGGAGGCTGTGACTGAACAGGGCACACAGGTGAGGTGCCAGTTCACTCTGTAGTTCATGTACAGCAAGGGATATTGTCAGGTCCCACAGAAGCTGTATTCTTGGCCTTGGACAGTGCTGTTTTAACCTATGCAGCAGTAATACTTGGTGCTTGGCAATCTACTGGTATTGTGATTCGTCCCTTGGGGGGGGGGGGGTAAAGTTGGCACTGAATCTGTTGGCCAGTATATTGGCAATATCTGTTGGCTCGGTATAGGAGGTACCATTGTGCAGTAGCTCACAGCAAATCTGGGTATTGATGTGGAGATTCTTTACATAACTATAGAAGACCTTGTGGTTGTCTTTACTATCTGCTGCAATTCTGTTTTCATAGCTAGCTTTAGAGGATTTGATGAGGATCTCAACTTTTTGTTGAGGCTGATAAGAGAGTTTTTCTAGTCTTGGGACTTCACTTTATTCTGCACCAGTTTCCTCCTCCTGTTGTAGAGTTCGTTTATGGCAGGGACCACTACATTGGCTTTCTTTTTTTGGAGGAGAGTGTCTTGGTTCTATTGGGTATGGCGAAATCCATGCATTTGTGTATGTGTTCGTACAGTGCTGATTCGGCAGTCATGCAACTATTCTCCATTTGCATGGGTGCCGTGAAGTTAGCTACCTCTGTTTTTAGGAGCCCAAAGTTAGTTTTGGAGAACTGTTTCATGGTGGTCACCTTTGTGGCAGTGGGGGGTGGGGGTGGGATAGGCATGTAGATTTCCATGGTGACTACTCTATGGACGGATCTAACCAGGGAGGAGTTGACTACTGGTGTAGAGCAACAGTCACCCATACTGGTAATGACCAGGTGAAGGATGCTGCTATCTCTAGTGGGGGTAAGAATGAGCTGATCCAGGGCATTGGAATTAACGAATTCCAGGAAATGTTGGGCAAGTGTACTGGTATATGAGTAGTTTTCCCAGTTAATGGAGGGGTAGATGAAGTCGCCCAGTATGAGAGTGTTAGGTGGGACCCTAATATTCTCCAGGGTGCTTAGGAACATGGAGTGTAAGTCTTGGGACATGGCTGGGGACTTATAGCAGGCTACGACCTGAATCGCTGTCTTACCCAATGTTAGCTGCACCTGAAGTATCTCTGATCTGTTATGTTGGGGTACCAGTCTGGAGTTGTGTGCATCCTTTATGAATATGGAAACCCACCACCTTTGGAGCTTCAGTCCAAGTTCTGGGGCCGAAAGGTATGGAATGAGTTATAGCCTGGTAGTGCAGGGGTGCTTTCTGGTGCCTTGAACCATCTTTCTGTCACAGCACAAATGTCGATGTTCTCCATTTCAAGGAGTGCTTTGAGTGAGTGCATTTTGAGATTTAGACTTATAGCGTTGAGCAGCATGACCCTGAGATTGGATTTGTTTGTAGCTGTTAAGGTGGTAATTTGGTCTTTGGAACACCGCCTAAAAACGGCACTATAGGGGTGGCAAGAGCCTTGGCCATAATCCAGAAGCCCAGGGGTGACAGATGCAGGTGACCTCTGGCAAAGCATCGAGGTCTGTCAATAATGTCATTCCAAGCAGACAGATACTGGATCCCCTTAGAATGAAACCAGAAACTTAGCCAATTGTTGAAATCAATAATTTTCTGCTTGTACTGTGGTATCATTCTGGGTGATGGTAGGATGCTGCTTAGGGTTAGGGTTATACCTGCCTACGCTATATAATCCAAGAGCTACTTCATGTCTCTTATCATGTAGTCCAGGGAGGTACTTCTCAGGTCATTCACATCCACATGTACAATAACACAGTCATATTTGTACCTGTTGTTGAGGGATCTGAGTGCGTGTGTCATGTGGCGGATCCTGGCAACAGACAGGCAGCTGACTGTTACTTTCTCCTTATTCAACCTAGTGAGTGGGACATCAGTGTGCCTCACTATCAAGTCACCTATGACTAGTGTGTTGGGCATGCTGTTTTGCCTTAGGTGCTTTGGTTGAGTGGCACACTGTTTAGGAGGGTTATATGTCTTGTGATTAGTGTTGTGTTGTCGTGGTTGAGTGAGTTTCTGCCTTGGAGGTTTCCGCTGTTTGGGTAGATTTTTTCTGAGAGCCTCCACAAAGGTGGGTGTGTAGTTAGTGCTTTTATGTGAAAGCAGTGCTGGTTTGTGTTCTGGAGGGCTGTGTGTTCCATGTGGTGTGGTGCAAGTGTTGACCTTCTCCTCTTGTCAAGCTATTCCAGTCTTAGCATAAGAGTGTGTGGCTTCTAATTTGGATATATAAGTGCATCTTTCACAAGTCTGAGTGTTGGGAGGTAAGAGGAGAGGGTTGTCGGTGTACATGAGGCAGTTGATACATTGACTCAGGATGCCCAAGTTCACCAGGTTAATAGGGGAAAGCACAGGGAGCAGACCTTTAACATGTCTGGGGGGTGGGCATTATTAAGTACTGGAGCAGTTTCCTTGTTCATAGGTGTTTACTAGGCTAACGGCCCTGGAGCCTATATAAGCCTAGCCCAAGAAGATTCCTTGGCATCATGCTGCCCAGAGATAATTCTCAGTGCCCCTGTCAAGCAAGGCCACTGAAGTGAGCCCCAGGGTTAACTTCCTATTGCCCACCCACTCGTCAAGATTTCTCTTAAAGAGGGCCAGTGAATGGGAAGTTTGTTCTAGAGTACGGGAAGTCTCTGGGTTAGGAACCTGTCCCTCCAGCATGTTCTGATCATTGTGGTAATGAGGTTAAGGTCCCTGGAGCATGTGGCATGGAGGGATTGGGATTTCTTTAGGTGCAGCATTTCAAGCAGCTCTGGTTGTAGAACGTTTAGTGCTGGTAACACTTTTATGTGCTACAATAATTGCTACAAGACGTCTGGTAAAGTGCTTGACTAATAAGCTAGTAAAAGTGCAGGAGAGGAGAGAACAGATCTAAGGGAAACATTGAAGAGCAGACTTTGGCACCACTCAGATGCAGGCTTTTAAACCAGAAAGGTGAAAGAGATGGAGAAACTGCACAAACGACCAATAAACTACAATTTCTGGGCCAGAAACCACTCCTCTTGTGGTAGCTAGGCTACCTAGTGCTTACCACTCCCACTGATAAGCTAGAAGGCTTCCCTCCAACACAGAAAGTCTTTGGGGGGGGGGCTCAGAAGCTTACAAACAGTTCTGGGTACAGCAAATCTGTATCTGAACTACACTAGTTATAGGAAAGGCAAGAAACAAACTTAGAATTTTTTTTTTTAATTCTGAATTGAATTCAATTATTGTTTTATTCATGCAATAAATACTCAAATTCCCAAGATTTGGTGGGACAGAGTATTCTACGTCTGGGAAGATTTGAGACAGGGAAGAAGGTCTCTAGATTGGGAGAGATCTTTGTGAGAAGTTCCCTACAGGAAAAAGAGATATCTTACATTAGAGGTATTTACAACATTTCAGACAGATATGAAAAGCACCTAGCAAACAAGGAATATGAAAGACTAAGAACTGGTATAAATTATTCAGGATACTAGAACAGGACATTTAGACAAAGCTAGATGGGTTGGCAGACTTAATACAGTGTTAGTTAAAGACAGATGGTCAAAAGTTGGGACAAAACGTTCTAGCTGGGACAAATTGTTAGAAAAGGAGATTAGTTTAAACTAATGGGCAGATATCTGTAGCTATCTAAATTAACCACAAAATCAAGATGGTGTAGGGTGCTTGGGTAGAAGTGTCTACATAAATATGTTTACACATCAGAAAGACTACATAAAATGTTCCCAGAGGCTAGTAGCAATTACTAGAGTTGTAAATCAACACCAAATTGGAAGTTGGACATATTTTAAGGATGTGAGAAATTGAGCAAATTTCTGAAAGACTTAAATGAGTTACTAGATACTTTAACAGGGTCTTAAATAATTCTTGCCATGGAAATATTTTTACTGAATTGGCCAAAGCAAGCTGAAAATCCTAGATAAGGAGAGGCTATGATAACGTTGATCTCTTACCGAGCTAAAATGTAATCACTAAGCAATGGAAGAGTTAACATACTCCAGACATCACACAACTGAATCAAGAGATCTTGGAGACTAGGAAGATCAAAGACAGTGTGGACCAGAGGTTCCACAGCAACTTTCGCACTAAAAAGTAAAACTACTGGAATGCTAAGATAGACAGATAGATTTCCCTTAACAAGAAAACATTGACAATGATCAGGCATGTATTATCAAAGGGACTGACTTATTAAAGACCTTAAGAACACTCTCAACTTTTAAGACAGTGTAATGTTTTCTGTTCTACTCTACGCATAAAGTTTTTTTTTTTGTAACACCTGGTAATAGGTTGTGCCTTTTTTGTATACTGAAAACTTGTAATGATTTGAATTAAAAAAAAAAAAAAATATATATATATATATATATATATATATATATATATATGTTTTGGACAACCACCACATGAAACTATGCACACTATATGCATGAGGATTATGCTGTGTTTTTGTAATTTTCTTTTTTTAATGCTGAAAATAATAATGACTTGCTTTAAAATTATGGTCTACATGTGACACTGAGTCCATGAATGAATCCTTTAAATGAAAAATGTCTTACAGTTCCCTTGACAAGGGCAGGCAACAATATTCCGGGTAGGGATTATACAAGGCTTGTAAATTAACAGTAATATAATTATATACAACCCAAAAGCAGTAGAGGCATTTTAAAAAGTCCAGAATATGACATGGTAGATACAAAAGAAGAATGGAATCCTGTTCTGGAGCTAAAACCAAAAGCTGTTTCCATCACTTAGTTAAATACCATTTTTTTCCTTAAAGTAGACTTCTTGTCAGCCTCAAGAATGTCATGTTCAAGAATTCTAACCAAGACCAGTGAATACCAGAGTAGTGAGCCACGTGTGAAGCTGAAAAAAAAAACCCAGCTATCTGATCCTGCAAATGTTTGTGTCTAGTAAAGAACAACAAATTGGATGCCTCAATGGGCCCGGTAGAGAAAAGCATGGCAAAAATGGAAAACTAGTGTTGCCTCACTGGAGTAAAGAATAGTTGTGTAAGAACTTACCATAACCTTAGATGTCCTTCTCTTCCATGTTGCAGTATTCATGACAGTAGGGAGGTTGCTGTCTGTAGTGCCAACATCTGGCCAGTATACCAAAGTCTTGCTTCAGGCAGGTACGTGTGACGTCCTGCGCCAGGGCCATAAACCGACGTAGGGTATAAAAGTGACGTCTGCACTACCCTCTTCAGAATGGACTGCTGCATACACTAGTACTCCTGGAGGTTTAAGGAGGGTCAAAGTTGGTAGACCCTAGAGACTCACATGTAGACTAGAATAAGGGTACTTGTTAGGCTGTGATTAGTAGAGAAGTTAAAAAGTAAAGAGGGCAGGATGACAATATGCCCACAGGCAAGTAAGGTATAATAGGCAGGTGAGCTAGAGGGGGCAGGAAGGGAGGGACTGAATACTGCAACATGGAAGGACATCTAAGGTTATGGTAAGTTCTTACACAACTATTCTATGTCCTTCTATTTACATGTTGCAGCATTCATAACAGTAGGGACAGTGCCAAAGCTTTTAGGTATGAAGTTGGCAGGAGGATTGGGGTCCTTAGTCAATGAGACCCTGAAGAACAGACCTGGCAAACCAGCTCTAGCCCTGGAAGCTAGGTCCAGTTTGTAATGTTTGGTGAAGGTGTGCACTGTGGCCCAAGTGGCAGCTTCTAGGATTGAGTCATAGTCAACCCCCTTGAACAAAGCAGCTGCCCTGATAGAGTGTGATTTGACATGGCTCTGTAAGGTTTTACCATGGGTGGAATAGCATATTCCAATGGATTTAGAAATCCATGAGGAAATGGTTTGTTTGGTGACTGCCTTCCCTAGAT